>NC_058089.1:3069677-3369677 GCF_014858855.1 Bufo gargarizans
CATAATGGTACATCTCTGACAGAGGCACACAGCTTGATGGTGGGCACAAGCTCTTAACAGCTGAACAGATGCTACAGTCTTTGGTGAGGCTCAATAGTCAGATTGCCCTCAAGATGGCTGAGACTTTTGCCCAAAAGGGAACCTAATCTTAAAATAAATCTCTGACCTGGCTGTAGCTTCTTGCTTCTGACTTGTCCTGTGGCCGGCCAGGGCTTTCTTCTTGATCCATGGGATGAATGTCTGTATGCCTCCTGAGCGTCCCGGGTCCAGCAGGACAGCTGCATTTAAGTGAAGCAGCTGTCAGCTCCTGCTCCACCATTCATTGGCCTGTGCTTTCCCTAGCTGGGAGGAGCGGGAGAGAGCGCAAGGAATGATGTGCTCCCTTCATCAGGGGACTAGGTGAGTATTACTTTATTTAACGACAGGGGCATCCCTATTATGAGAGCTGTAAGGGGCAGCACTACTGTAAGTACTAAGGGGGCACTAAGGGACAGCACTATTATCAGGGGGCACTAAGGGACAGCACTATTATCAGGGGGCACTAAGGGACAGCACTATTATCAGGGGGCACTAAGGGACAGCACTATTATCAGGGGGCACTAAGGGACAGCACTATTATCAGGGGGCACTAAGGGACACACTATTATCAGGGGGCACTAAGGGACAGCACTATTATCAGGGGGCACTAAGGGACAGCACTATTATCAGGGGGCACTAAGGGACAGTACTAATGAAAGGGGACAGCACTCCTGTGTGTGGGCACTAATGGGCAGCCGCAGTAGTATTATAAGGGGGGCACAAAGCAGTTGTATTGTGAGGGGGCACTAAGGGCCAGCACTATTGTGTAGGGTCAATAAGGGGCAGTAGTACTGTAAGAGGACAGCACTATTATAAAGGGGCACTAAAGGGCAGTACTACTGTAAGGGGACAGCACTATTGTGGGGGCACTAAAGTGGCAACACTATTGTGTGGGGGGCACTAAGGAGGCAGCACTATTGTAAGAGGGCATGAAGGACAGCATTACTGTAAGGCTCCATTCACACGTCCGTGGTGTGTTGCGGATCCGCAACACACCCGCCCGGCACCCCTATAGAAATGCCTATTCTTGTCCGCAAGCTGCGGACAAGAATAGGACATGTTCTATCTTTTGCGGAGCTGCGGACCCGAAGATCGCATCAGCATTTGCGGAGCAGCCCCCGAACAGCACACTGTGTGCTGTCCGCATCCATTCCGTCCCTATAGAAAATGAATGGGTCTGCACCCGTTCCTCAAAATTGCGGAACGAATGCGGACCCATTTGCTCACGTGTAAATAGAGCCTAAGAGGGCAGCACTATTGTAAGGGGCAGCACTACCTCTAAGGGTTAGTTGTATTGTGAGGGGACACTAAGGGGCAGCACTATTGCAAGGAGGCACTAAGGGGCAATAGTACTGTAAGAGGGCAGCACTAATGTATGGGGCAGGAAGGTGCAGTAGTATTGTTAGGGGGCATTAGGGTGCAGCACTATTGTAATGAGGTGCTAAGGGCAATACTACTGTAAGAGGGCAGCACTGCAGTGTAGTGGCACTAAGCTGGCGTAACTACTATGTGGAGCACAAAGAGTATGGGGTGGGATTTGGCATTTATAGATGCACTGGGTGGAGGCAGAATTAGAGGCATGGCTGTTTGGGGGTATGCTTCTGGTTGTAAAATCAGGTTGAGGATAGTTACCAGCAAATTTGTCAGTGTGTAGTGTGGCACAGGTGAATGAGATAGAAACATAGAAAATGATGGCAGAAGAGTTCCCAGCCGTCACCTGGCCGGGCCCCCTGTCCCCAGCCGTCACCTGGCCGGGCCCCCTGTCCCCAGCCGTCACCTGGACACTGTGATGTGGTAATTGAATGATAAATGTCTAGGGTCATTGGGTGAAGGTATCAAACTTTATATCCAGTTTTATGTTGTGTTTTAATATAGAAGAGAGAAATCGATCAGGCTGCCAGCAACAGTGTAGAATGTAACCTGCCCTTCAGCTTTCATGGTTTCACCTCCAATACTTTTTATTGCTCTTGTAGTCGCTCCGACAATGTTAAAGATCAGTCCAGCTCGTATGAACCACGAGGAGCCGACTACGCTGACTTGTCCAATTATTGGATTTAAACCAAAACCTTTGGAGATAACATGGCTGAAAAAGGATAAGAATGACCGGGAGACTGAACTCGTAAGATGGAAGCCTGATGATGGGACCGACGTGAAAGATGGTGTCCACAAAGTGACCGAGAATGAGCTTCATGACAAGTCCTACAGCTTCCAAAGTGCCTTATTGATAAAACCAACTGTGAGAGAAGATGAAGGAGCCACATACATCTGTAGAACCTTCCACCCTGCGACAGGTCAAGAGGGAGAACAAGAACTGGTCATGGCGGTTACAGGTGAGAGGTGCAGGAGGTATTAGGATGTCATAGGTGAGAGATAGAGGTGGTATTAGGATGTTACAGGTGAGAGGTACAGGAGGTATTAGGACATTACAGGTGAGGGATAGAGGTGGTATTAGGATGTTACAGGTGAGAGGTGCAGGAGGTATTAGGATGTTACAGGTGAGAGATAGAGGTGGTATTAGGACATTACAGGTGAGAGGTGCAGGAGGTATTGGGATGTTACAGGTGAGAGGTACAGGAGGTATTGGGATGTTACAGGTGAGAGGTACAGGAGGTATTAGGATGCTACAGGTGAGAGGTACAAGAGGTATTAGGACATTACAGGTGAGAGGTACAGGAGGTATTAAGACATTACAGGTGAGAGGTACAGAAGGTATTGGGATGTCATAGGTGAGAGGTACAGGAGGTATTAGGATGTTACAGGTGAGGGATAGAGGTGGTATTAGGACATTACAGGTGAGAGGTACAGGAGGTATTGGGATGTTACAGGTGAGAGGTACAGGAGGTATTGGGATGTTACAGGTGAGAGGTACAGGAGGTATTGGGATGTTACAGGTGAGAGGTACAGGAGGTATTGGGATGTTACAGGTGAGAGGTACAGGAGTCCGTGTACTGCGTCTACTGAGCCGAGTCCGTGTACTGCGTCTACTGAGCCTCACTGAGGAGAATCCGTGTACTGCGTCTACTGAGCCGAGTCCGTGTACTGCGTCTACTGAGCCTCACTGAGGAGAATCCGTGTACTGCGTCTACTGAGCCTCACTGAGGCGGTCCGTGTACTGCGTCTACTGACCTCACTGAGGAGGGTCCGTGTACTGCGTTACTGAAGCCTCACTGAGGAGAATCCGTGTACTGCGTCTACGAGCCTCACTGAGGAGAATCCGTGTACTGCGTCTACTGAGCGTCACTGAGGAGGGTCCGTGTACAGTGTCTACTGAGCCTCACTGAGAAGGGTCCGTGTACTGCGTCTACTGAGCGTCACTGAGGAGAGTCCGTGTACTGCTCTACTGAGCCTCACTGAGAAGAATCCGTGTACTCTGCGTCTACTGAGCGTCACTGAGGAGAATCCGTGTACTGCGTCTACTGAGCGTCACTGAAGAATCCGTGTACTGCGTCTACTGAGCCTCACTGAGGGTCCGTGTACTGCGTCTACTGAGCCTCACTGAGGAGAATCCGTGTACTGCGTCTACTGAGCGTCACTGAGGAGATCCGTGTACTGCGTCTACTGAGCCTCACTGAGGAGAATCCGTGTACTGCGTCTACTGAGCGTCACTGAGGAGAGTCCGTGTACTGCGTCTACTGAGCCTCACTGAGGAGGGTCCGTGTACTGTCTACTGAGCGTCACTGAGGAGAATCCGTGTACTGCGTCTACTGAGCCTCACTGAGGAGTCCGTGTACTGCGTCTACTGAGCCTCACTGAGGAGAATCCGTGTACTGCGTCTACTGAGCCTCACTGAGGAGGGTCCGTGTACTGCGTCTACTGAGCCTCACTGAGGAGAGTCCGTGTACTGCGTCTACTGAGCCTCACTGAGGAGAATCCGTGTACTGCGTCTACTGAGCGTCACTGAGGAGAATCCGTGTACTGCGTCTACTGAGCCTCACTGAGGATCCGTGTACTGCGTCTACTGAGCCTCACTGAGAAGAATCCGTGTACTGCGTCTACTGAGCGTCACTGAGGAGAATCCGTGTACTGCGTCTACTGAGCGTCACTGAGGAGGGTCCGTGTACTGCGTCTACTGAGCGTCACTGAGGAGAATCCGTGTACTGCGTCTACTGAGCCTCACTGAGGAGAATCCGTGTACTGCGTCTACTGAGCCTCACTGAGGAGAATCCGTGTACTGCGTCTACTGAGCGTCACTGAGGAGAATCCGTGTACTGCGTCTACTGAGCCTCACTGAGGAGAATCCGTGTACTGCGTCTACTGAGCCTCACTGAGGAGAATCCGTGTACTGCGTCTACTGAGCCTCACTGAGGAGAATCCGTGTACTGCGTCTACTGAGCCTCACTGAGGAGAATCCGTGTACTGCGTCTACTGAGCCTCACTGAGGAGAATCCGTGTACTGCGTCTACTGAGCCTCACTGAGGAGAATCCGTGTACTGCGTCTACTGAGCGTCACTGAGGAGAATCCATGTACTGCGTCTACTGAGAAGAATCCGTGTACTGCGTCTACTGAGCCTCACTGAGGAGAATCCGTGTACTGCGTCTACTGAGCCTCACTGAGGAGAATCCGTGTACTGCGTCTACTGAGCGTCACTGAGGAGAATCCGTGTACTGCGTCTACTGAGCCTCACTGAGGAGAATCCGTGTACTGCGTCTACTGAGCCTCACTGAGGAGAATCCGTGTACTGCGTCCTGAGCGTCACTGAGGAGAATCCGTGTACTGCGTCTACTGAGCCTCACTGAGGAGAATCCGTGTACTGCGTCTACTGAGCCTCACTGAGGAAGAATCCGTGTACTGCGTCTACTGAGCCTCACTGAGGAGAATCCGTGTACTGCGTCTACTGAGCCTCACTGAGGAGAATCCGTGTACTGCGTCTACTGAGCGTCACTGAGGAGAATCCATGTACTGCGTCTACTGAGAAGAATCCGTGTACTGCGTCTACTGAGCCTCACTGAGGAGAATCCGTGTACTGCGTCTACTGAGCCTCACTGAAGAATCCGTGTACTGCGTCTACTGAGCGTCACTGAGGAGAATCCGTACTGCGTCTACTGAAGAATCCGTGTACTGCGTCTACTGAGCCTCACTGAGGAGAATCCGTGTACTGCGTCTACTGAGCCTCACTGAGGAGAATCCGTGTACTGCGTCTACTGAGCCTCACTGAGGAGAATCCGTGTACTGCGTCTACTGAGCGTCACTGAGGAATCCGTGTACTGCGTCTACTGAGCCTCACTGAGGAGAATCCGTGTACTGCGTCTACTGACCTCACTGAGGAGAATCCGTGTACTGCGTCTACTGAGCCTCACTGAGGAGAATCCGTGTACTGCGTCTACTGAGCGTCACTGAGGAGAATCCGTGTACTGCGTCTACTGAGCCTCACTGAGGAGAATCCATGTACTGCGTCTACTGAGAAGAATCCGTGTACTGCGTCTACTGAGCCTCACTGAGGAGAATCCGTGTACTGCGTCTACTGAGCCTCACTGAGAAATCCGTGTACTGCGTCTACTGAGCGTCACTGAGGAGAATCCGTGTACTGCGTCTACTGAGAAGAATCCGTGTACTGCGTCTACTGAGCCTCACTGAGGAGAATCCGTGTACTGCGTCTACTGAGCCTCACTGAGGAGAATCCGTGTACTGCGTCTACTGAGCCTCACTGAGAAGAATCCGTGTACTGCGTGTACTGAGCCTCACTGAGGAAATCCGTGTACTGCGTCTACTGAGCCTCACTGAGGAGAATCTGTGTACTGCGTCTACTGAACGTCACTGAGGAGGGTCCGTGTACTGCGTCTACTGAACGTCACTGAGGAGGGTCCGTGTACTGCGTCTACTGAGCCTCACTGAGGAGAATCCGTGTACTGCGTCTACTGAGCGTCACTGAGGAGAATCCGTGTACTGCGTCTACTGAGCCTCACTGAGGAGGGTCCATGTACTGCGTCTACTGAGCCTCACTGAGGAGAATCCGTGTACTGCGTCTACTGAGCCTCACTGAGGAGAATCCGTGTACTGCGTCTACTGAGCCTCACTGAGGAGAATCCGTGTACTGCGTCTACTGAACGTCACTGAGGCGAATCCGTGTACTGCGTCTACTGAGCCTCACTGAGGAGAATCCGTGTACTGTGTCTACTGAGCCTCATTGAGGAGAATCCGTGTACTGTGTCTACTGAGCCTCACTGAGGAGAATCCGTGTACTGCGTCTACTGAGCGTCACTCAGAATCCGTGTACTGCGTCTACTGAGCGTCACTGAGGAGAATCCGTGTACTGCGTCTACTGAGCCTCACTGAGAAGGTTCCGTGTACTGCGTCTACTGAGCCTCATTGAGGAGAATCCGTGTACTGTGTTTACTGAGCCTCACTGAGGAGAATCCGTGTACTGCGTCTACTGAGCCTCACTGAGGAGAATCCGTGTACTGCGTCTACTGAGCCTCACTGAGGAGAATCTGTGTACTGCGTCTACTGAGCCTCACTGAGGAGGGTCCATGTACTGCGTCTACTGAGCCTCACTGAGGAGAATCCGTGTACTGCGTCTACTGAGCCTCACTGAGGAGAATCCGTGTACTGCGTCTACTGAGCCTCACTGAGGAGAATCCGTGTACTGCGTCTACTGAACGTCACTGAGGCGAATCCGTGTACTGCGTCTACTGAGCCTCACTGAGAAGGTTCCGTGTACTGCGTCTACTGAGCCTCATTGAGGAGAATCCGTGTACTGTGTCTACTGAGCCTCACTGAGGAGAATCCGTGTACTGCGTCTACTGAGCGTCACTGAGGAGAATCCGTGTACTGCGTCTACTGAGCCTCACTGAGGAGAATCCGTGTACTGCGTCTACTGAGCCTCACTGAGGAGATCCGTGTACTGCGTCTACTGAGCGTCACTCAGAATCCGTGTACTGCGTCTACTGAGCGTCACTCAGAATCCGTGTACTGCGTCTACTGAGCGTCACTCAGAATCCGTGTACTGCGTCTACTGAGCGTCGCTGTGGAGGGTCTGTGTACTGCTGCATCTACCGAGCGTTGCTGTGGAGGGTCTGTATACTGCTGCATCTACCGAGCGTCGCTGTGGAGGGTCTGTATACTGCTGCATCTACCGAGCCTCGCTGTGTGTCCTGCTGCATCTACCGAGCCTCGCTGTGTGTACTGCTGCATCTACCGAGCCTCGCTGTGTGTACTGCTGCATCTACCGAGCGTCGCTGTGTGTACTGCTGCATCTACCGAGCGTCGCTGTGTGTACTGCAGCATCTACGAGCGTCGCTGTGTGTACTGACAGCATCTACCGAGCCTCGCTGTGTGTACTGCAGCATCTACCGAGCCGTCGCCGGTGGTGTACTGCAGCATCTACCGAGCCGTCGCCGTGTGTACTGCAGCATCTACCGAGCGCCTCGCCGTGTGTACTGCTGCATCTACCGAGCTCTCGCCGTGTGTACTGCTGCATCTCCGAGCCTCGCCGTGTGTACTGCTGCATCTACCGAGCCTCGCCGTGTGTACTGCTGCATCTACCGAGCCTCGCCGTGTGTACTGCTGCATCTACCGAGCCTCGCCGTGTGTACTGCTGCATCTACCGAGCCTCGCCGTGTGTACTGCTGCATCTACGAGCCTCGCCGGTGTCGCTGCCATCTACCGAGCCTCGCCGTGTGTACTGCTGCATCTACCGAGCCTCGCCGTGTGTACTGCTGCATCTACCGAGCCTCGCCGTGTGTACTGCTGCATCTACCGAGCCTCGCCGTGTGTACTGCTGCATCTACGAGCCTCGCCGTGTGTACTGCTGCATCTACCGAGCGTCGCCGTGTGTACTGCTGCATCTACCGAGCGTCGCCGTGTGTACTGCTGCATCTACCGAGCGTCGCTGTGTGTACTGCTGCATCTACCGAGCCTCGCTGTGTGTACTGCTGATGAGACTTATGATGTGTTCTCCAATTATTTCTTATGGGCACCTGTGATGTTCCCTCAGCTGTTCCTGTGCTGGGTCCCATACAGCAGACAAAGGGCGAACTCCACGTGAAGGAGGAGATGAATCTGACCCTGTAAGATCCATTCATTTTATCCGGCACCTATAGAGGTCACATGGTGCACAGAAGATGGACGGGTGCTGAACTCTACCCTCTCTGACCCCCTCGCTGACCCGGCTGGTCTGTACCAGGTCACCAGCTTCCATGAAATACTGCCCAACATTGAAGGACCTGAAAAGACATTCACGTGTGGAGTGAGACATGAAAGTACTGGAGTCACGAGAAAAACGACGTGGAAACTGGAAGATCTGAGTGAGTGGTAGAAGAGTATAAAATGTCACTGGTGGCTGGGACGGGGTGGATTATGTATTGATTACCATTGGCTTTGCAATCAGCAATGTATAGTCCGCCATCATTGTAGTTCTCACTCTTCAGTTCATTTTTACTCTTTGTAGGAAATGCTTTCATCTCAGTCAGAACACCACCTGCAAGTTGCTGTTGACCTGATATTCTTAATTTGTGTTTCCAGGGTACATTCACCTAACTGTATGTATATTTTTTGCGGTTAGCAAAACGCAGATCGACAAAATACAGGTGACATCCATGTTGCATCAGTTTTTTTTGCAGACCAATTGACTTCAATGTGTCCGTGAGCTTCATTTTGCGGCCAAGTATAGGACATGTTCTGTCTTTTTGCGGAATGGACATAAAGATGTGGAAACCACACGGATGATCCATGGGCTTTCCACATCCATATGTCCATTCCACATGTCCTATACTTGGCCGCAAAATGCAGCTCACGAACCCATTGAAGTCAAAAAATGGATGCAACACAGATGTCATCTGTATTTTGTGGATTAGCGTTATGCTTACCAAAGAGAAAAACATACAGACGGGTAAATGTATCCCGATGCTTTGCGTATTATGACGTCCTGATATCAGACTTGCCATGCGTGAGCTACGTAGTTTGAAAAAAAGGGGGGTTATAGCCAGCTCACCTCATCGTCCTGCAGCAGTGCACGGGGCGGACTCAAGCCGGTCCATGATCAGTAAAGGAAAGTTGAAAAAATTTCCTATGCGTGAGCTACATCATAAATGAGGAGTGATGTGTTTTACTCCTCGTAGTCCTTTGTGTTCTGTAGCATCTGGATATAATTTATGGAAATTGTGGAAAGCTCAGACATTGAGACAGTAGTTCAGTCAGGTGAGCATGTGCTGAGGTTTGGCCCAAGGTGATTATGGGTCTCTTGCTCTGCTTTTGATCCTGACGAGATGTCCTCCTGCTATCCATTAGGGCAGATAACAGTTGGGCTCTTGTGGTTGTTAGAAGAGGTGCTAGGCTCCACGTGTTATTATCTACTGAAATAATCCTTCCGGTGAGGAACAGGAGCAGGTGACCACCAGGGAACCTCAGAAGATCATAGATGCTCATTACTGGAGATGTGTGAAGGGGTCAGACCTTTCAGAAGGATCTTTTAGGCCCTGAGGGGTATGTTAGTTCTCCTCTCTGAGATGGTGGAAGGAATCAGGAGGACGTTTTGACAGGAAAACAATGGCTTTACTGACCTCACGTGGGCTAAGACGTCTCAGTGGATTCAAAATCTCACGATGAAGGACAGGCATCTTTAGTGGCAACAGGCAAATATAAGAGAGTCCCTTTTAAGAGGCAGCAACTCACTCTAATTCTGGTAACCTTTGCACCCAATTCCCTGATCGTCAGCACCCTGGTGCTGTTCTTACAGTGGCAGCAATAAAGTCACAGTTTCTTTCTCACCACGTGGCACAGTACCACAAAGTGTGAAAAAAACAATTTACGGTTGTGTTATCTCCCTCCTTACAACTCAGTGCCCACACTTTGCTCTCTCTTTTGACACTACACACACATTCAGCTTACACTGTGTCAGGCTACCTGGCTTTTGTGACCCTGACCTTGCTTCTCCACAAGTCTCTACCTACTTCAAGATGTGAAGTACAAGTTGTCCATCTCTGCCCCAGACACCTCCCCTCTACTGCAGTTCTTGGTTGCTCTGTGGACCTAATTTATTGTCTGAGGCAGTGTAACCTTATGACTAACACACCTCCACTTGCTAGCTAGCTAAAACACAGGAGTATGTCTGGATCTGTCTCCAGTTGCAGCTTTTTACCAACTAACTCTTTAATCTGCATGTTACTGACCAGCAGTTTGCAGAGCACATGCTCACTCAGGAACATCTATATCCCCTGTCACTCCGCACTTGCTGCAGGAACATCTATATCCCCTGTCACCGCTCCACCTGCTGCATAAACACATATACCACCTGTTGCAGGAAAATCTATATCCCCTGTGACCGCTCCACCTCCTGCATGAACACCTATATCCCCTGTCACCGCTCCACCTGCTGCAGGAACATCTATATCCCCTGTCACCGCTCCACCCGCCACAGGAACATCTAAATCACCTGTCACAGCTCCACCTGCTGCAGGAACATCTATATCCCCTGTCACAGCTCCACCTGCTGCAGGAACATCTATATCCCCTGTCACCGCTCCACCAGCTGCAGGATCATGTATATCCCCTGTCACCGCTCTACCTGCTGCAGGAACATCTATATCCCCTGTCACCGCTCCACCTGCTGCAGGAACATCTATATCCCCTGTCACCGCTCCACCTGCAGCAGGATCATCTATATCCCCTGTCACCGCTCCACCTGCCGCAGGATCATCTATATCCCCTGTCACCGCTCCACCTGCTGCAGGAACAGTTACGATATATCATACTGTACTGTATATGACAACTGTTATTCTATATCACACATCGCTGACTCCATACTGTGCTGTATATGACACCTGTTATTCTATATCACACATCGCTGACTCCATACTGTGCTGTATATGACACCTGTTATTCTATATCACACATCGCTGACTCCATACTGTGCTGTATATGACACCTGTTATTCTATATCACACATCGCTGACTCCATACTGTGCTGTATATGACACCTGTTATTCTATATCGCACATCGCTGACTCCATACTGTGCTGTATATGACACCTGTTATTCTATATCACACATCGCTGACTCCATACTGTGCTGTATATGACACCTGTTATTCTATATCACACATCGCTGACTCCATACTGTACTGTATGACACCTGTTATTCTATATCACACATCGCTGACTCCATACTGTACTGTATATGACACCTGTTATTCTATATCACACATCGCTGACTCCATACTGTACGACACCTGTTATTCTATATCTCACATCGCTGACTCCGTACTGTGCTGTATATGACGCCTGTTATTCTATATCACACATCGCTGACTCCATACTGTACTGTATATGACACCTGTTATTCTATATCACACATCGCTGACTCCATACTGTACGACACCTGTTATTCTATATCACACATCGCTGACTCCATACTGTGCTGTATATGACGCCTGTTATTCTATATCACACATCGCTGACTCCATACTGTACTGTATATGACACCTGTTATATATCACACATCGCTGACTCCGTACTGTACTGTATATGACACCTGTTATTCTATATCACACATCGCTGACTCCATACTGTACTGTATATGACACCCGTTATTCTATATCACACATCGCTGACTCCATACTGTGCTGTATATGACACCTGTTATTCTATATCACACATCGCTGACTCCATACTGTGCTGTATATGACACCCGTTATTCTATATCACACATCGCTGACTCCATACTGTACTGTATATGACACCTGTTATTCTATGTCACACATCGCTGACTCCATACTGTACTGTATATGACACCTGTTATTCTATATCACACATCGCTGACTCCATACTGTACTGTATATGACACCTGTTATTCTATATCACACATCGCTGACTCCATACTGTACTGTATATGACACCTGTTATTATATATCACACATCGCTGACTCCGTACTGTACTGTATATGACGCCTGTTATTCTATATCACACATCGCTGACTCCATACTGTACTGTATATGACGCCTGTTATTCTATATAACACATCGCTGACTCCATACTGTACATGACACCTGTTATTCTATATCTCACATCGCTGACTCCGTACTGTACTGTATATGACACCTGTTATTCTATATCACACATCGCTGACTCCATACTGTACGACACCTGTTATTCTATATCTCACATCGCTGACTCCGTACTGTACTGTATATGACACCTGTTATTCTATATCACACATCGCTGACTCCATACTGTACTGTATATGACACCTGTTATTCTATATCACTCATCGCTGACTCCGTACTGTACTGTATATGACACCTGTTATTCTATATCACACATCGCTGACTCCATACTGTACTGTATATGACACCTGTTATTCTATATCACACATCGCTGACTCCATACTGTACTGTATATGACACCTGTTATTCTATATCTCACATCGCTGACTCCGTACTGTACTGTATATGACACCCGTTATTCTATATCACACATCGCTGACTCCATACTGTACTGTATATGACACCTGTTATTCTATATCACACATCGCTGACTCCATACTGTACTGTATATGACACCTGTTATTCTATATCACACATCGCTGACTCCATACTGTACTGTATATGACGCCTGTTATTCTATATAACACATCGCTGACTCCATACTGTACATGACACCTGTTATTCTATATCTCACATCGCTGACTCCGTACTGTACTGTATATGACACCTGTTATTCTATATCACACATCGCTGACTCCATACTGTACGACACCTGTTATTCTATATCTCACATCGCTGACTCCGTACTGTACTGTATATGACACCTGTTATTCTATATCACACATCGCTGACTCCATACTGTACTGTATATGACACCTGTTATTCTATATCACTCATCGCTGACTCCATACTGTGCTGTATATGACGCCTGTTATTCTATATCACACATCGCTGACTCCATACTGTGCTGTATATGACACCTGTTATTCTATATCACACATCGCTGACTCCATACTGTACTGTATATGACACCTGTTATTCTATATCACACATCGCTGACTCCATACTGTACTGTATATGACACCTGTTATTCTATATCACACATAGCTGACTCCATACTGTACTGTATATGACGCCTGTTATTCTATATCACACATCGCTGACTCCATACTGTGCTGTATATGACACCTGTTATTCTATATCACACATCGCTGACTCCATACTGTACTGTATATGACACCTGTTATTCTATATCACACATAGCTGACTCCATACTGTACTGTATATGACGCCTGTTATTCTATATCGCACATCGCTGACTCCATACTGTACTGTATATGACACCTGTTATTCTATATCACACATCGCTGACTCCATACTGTACTGTATATGACACCTGTTATTATATATCACACATCGCTGACTCCATACTGTACTGTATATGACGCCTGTTATTCTATATCGCACATCGCTGACTCCATACTGTGCTGTATATGACGCCTGTTATTCTATATCGCACATCGCTGACTCCATACTGTGCTGTATATATAATTCTATTTTCTCTCTTGCAGTTTCACGGCCCACGGTGTCTGATATTTCTTGTATTCCCCCGTCTCCTGAGCCTGGTACTTCGGTGACCTTATCCTGCGATGTCAGTGACTTGTACCCTGAAGACTTTACATTCTGTTGGTATAATGGTGTAACTCGGATATCAGAAAAGAAGTACAAAAAAGAGCCTTTTCAGAAGGATCCGGAGTCTGGTACTTTCAGGGGAACCGTACAGTTGCTGTGGACGACGGACACTGGTTATAATGAGGTGGAGTTCCGTCTGGTCCTGACGCACTGCGGAAGGAATATTGAAAAAAAAATTACAATAATCCTGACAGGTAATTATTAGACCAGTCCTGTACTGGGAATGAACTGGTCATTATGTGTTTTATGGTTCTCCTGACAACATCACATAGTCGGGATTGTAGTTCTGGGTCGGTCTTTTATGCTGAAGCACTAACACCCAGGAACCCAGTGCTGCAACACCTTTAATGCGTTCTGTTTGCTTCTTTTGTGTTCTCTGTGTTTTGTTTTGTTTTTTGTTTTTTTGTTTTTGCAACGTTCCAAAAACATTCTGATAAATCAATTAATTCTCTTGCTCCCGTCTGGTGCAGAGATGGAACCTCGAGGTCATAATCTGATTGGCACAGGCTAAACTGAAGTATAGACCTAGGGAATTAGTCTTTCTTCACCCTGTGCCCCCCGCAACGAGGAATAGACTAGGTTACTCTCACCCAGAATAGACTCAGATTGGCTGCAGCGATGCAGCAGTAGAAAATGTAGTCCAGTAACAGACAAATGTCAGAAGAACTACCAGGAGTGAGGAGAACGACAGTGCTATTGGGAGCCAAATCAATGGCACAACTAATGTCAGCAATTCTGGGACATGGTTTTGGAGAAGCCAAAGATACCATGCAGTAGAACAAGAGGTCCCTGCAGTCAGGTCCTTTTGTGGTGAGGAAACAGCGTCTCATCAAAGAGAAACTAGAAGTTAAACCTATTATTAGGCAACATCTGCAGACCAGGAAATGGTTCTAGATCTGACACCCAGGACATCTTCAAGTGGCAGCTGCCTTGGTAACATAGTACGTAGGAGATGTAGCTGGCCAGGATTCTGAACAGATGAGTAAGCAGACCTCACAGCTTAAGATCTCTCCCAAAAGAAGTTGTCACAGAATTGAAGGGTCACTTGACATGGAATTTCCTGCTGTTGTGTATCCTGTAGGACGTCGGGGGGAATGGGATGTGAGATGTGAGATGCCTGATTCTCCTTGGGGGGCTTTACTGAGTAAGCACTACTTGGACAGTCTGGAGACAGGACCTGAAATGTGCTGGAGGAGGGAGCATGACATGGACATGGACCTCCTCACCATTTGCTCATGGACACAAAAGGATGGTTGGGGACTTGTATTTTTTCACACCCCTTAATACGCTGATCAGCCAGGGCGATTTATCATCTTAACAGGCAAAGGAAGTTGGGAGTTGCTGTGTTTACTGGAAGGGTCAGGATCTGAGTTGGGGCCAGATCCTGGGACTATGTGTGATGATCTCCTGGAGAGGAATTGAGGTCATCCCCTGAGATATCCCCATAATATTGCTCTGTAAATAAGAATGGGGCAACATCTGGATCATCTGGCTGCTGTATGAAGGACCCTTGAGTCGACACCCTGTGACATGTAATGTATTTTCCCACATATCTTCTTCCAGTCACTTGTATTCCTGACTCACAAGGTACTGACCGTCACCATAATTCGGGTTAAATTATAAGATCCCCAAAGATACTGCGTGGTAAAGATGCAGGCTTCTCGGATCCAATCAAAAAGCTCAGAGATGAGTGGCAATGGGTAAAGGTCCTTTGCTGTGATTTTATTTACGCCCAGTAGTCAATAAATTCAATGAGAAACCATTATATCTTCTACACAAAGAAGAAAAAGACTCGCAGGAGATGTAGATTTCCAGATATAGCCACTCTCCCAGTTTTTTGTGATTTAGGTGGATCTCACCTCAGTGACGGAGAATATACTTTTCCTCTAGGTGGTTCACATCCTGGGGTCAGAGAGATGGCACGCTCGTAATATCAGTCAGCAGCTGTAGGAATATCTGTTGTTTGCTGGGAAAATTCTTCTGCATTTTTTTCCCCAAAAAATGTTGTATTGGTTTATACAAAAACAAGAAGAACAACAAGGAAAAGAGGAAAAAGGATGTGGTAGACAAAGAATCCTGACCCGTCTAGACAGTAGAACAAATCGAGACATAATAGACCTGTTTATATCCGATCCGTACGTCCTACATGAACAACAGTCTACTATTATCTGTCTGAGAGAGACATTCAAGTCATGCACCCCAAGACCCAGCATCATGAAAGACATAACTAATAGAGTCCAAGATCCTCAAGGGGGGGGGGGGGGGTCTCTAATAACAATAGTCCAACAGATGAGCACAAAGTGGCGGATGTAAGAGGAAGAGCCCAGCCTCCTAAAAGAAAGAAAAAAAGGGATATCGGGTGAAGCCCAAAATCTTCAACAGCTCGGCATACACCATGCGATCAATAATGTCATGGCCAAAAGCTCTTCTGGTAACGACATTCCAGCATGAATTCGAGATAACATACAGAGAAGTAAGGACTCGGCATCATGATGTAACTGATAGAGGCCTAGGTCTCAAAGAACGCAAAGCTTGTCATGTCAACAAGCAAGACTAAACTGGATAACAATAGGTCAAATAAATGACAAATAGGGAGGGCAGGGTTAAAATAAAGGGAAAGGCGGTGGGACATCTAGACATTGGTAGGGTGCAGGAGTCTTAGACTTGCAGAGATGGAGTAGACCGGCAAAGTAAAAGAGGTAGATGAGCATTTCTTGAGACAGTCCTGAAAACAAAATGGACCCCGTTGTGTAAATTCGTCTACCAACCAATAACTGAGCAAAGCTCTTATAGGCTATGGACACCTTCGGAGGCAATTTGTTTTATTTTTTACGATTGCATGTTACTCATTCTTGGATAAAAATCATTTTTTTCAATTGGCGAAGGATTAACAGTTTTTCTAGCTGTGTGACTGGTACTTTCACTTTGTGCCGGTCATCTAATAATCCTTATATGTAAGTTACTGAGACGTCCTAAACACTTAGGGTCCATTCATATTTTCGTGTGTGCTTTGTGGATCCGCAAGACACGGACATCAGTGATGTGCGTTCCGCATTTTGCGGACCGTACATCACCGACACGTAATAGAAAATGCCTGTTCTTGTCCACAATTGCGGACAAGAATAGTCTGCCTATACTAGTCAATGGCAACCCCAGCTGCCTGCTTACAAGCGCTGTTGTAATAAGCTGCGCAGCGCTCACCGTAGGCACAGTGTGTATGTAACAGCGAGATGATCTGGACTGTCATCCAGCTGCTCCTCCTCTGGTATAGCTGGCACAGTGATGCGGGGCCCATCTTCCTGAACCGTGGGCCCCTCTGCTCTCACTACGAGCATCCAGCTGACACTGCACACAGAGAGGGAGCTCTCCTGCCGCCCACCCCGTGGTCCAGAGGCTGGTCTTTTTAATGTTCTGCCCCTAACATGCCATGTCAGATGCAGACCTTCAGGACCTGATGAGAGTTGTAGTTTTCCTCACTTCAAAATGCTATACTCCTAGGCGTGTTCACACCATGTATACCATGATAGAAGCCGCTGTGGCTTCTGCCACTATATACGCTCCATTGAATGGAGCTAAGGCTACTTTCACACCTGCGTTCGGTGCGGATCCGTCTGGTATCTGCACAGACGGATCCGCACCTATAATGCAAACACTTGTATCCGTTCAGAACGGATCCGTTTGCATTATTCTTAAAAAAAAAAAAAATCTACGTCAAAGCGGATCCGTCCTGACTTACATTGCACAATATTCAATTGCACCATATTGTGTCAGCGAAAACAGATCCGTCCCCATTGACTTACATTGTAAGTCAGGACGGATCAGTTTGGCTCCTCATCGCCGGGCTCCAGAGCGGAATGGAGGCTGAACGGAGCCAAACTGATGCATTCTGAACAGATCCTTATCCATTCAGAATGCATTGGGGCTGAACTGATCCGTTTTGAATAGAGATGAGCGAACCTCTGTTTTAAGTTCGGCGTCTAAAGTTCGGGTTTGGATTAGCGGAGAATCCCGATCTGGAACCGGATATGGATTCCGACTTCCGTTGTGGTCCGTGGTAGCGGAATCAATAATGGCCGATTATTGATTCCGCTACCACGGACCACAACGGAAGTCGGAATCCATATCCGGTTCCAGATCGGGATTCTCCGCTAATCCAAACCCGAACTTCAGACGCCGAACTTAAAACAGAAGTTCGCTCATCTCTAGTTTTGAACTGTTTGTGAGATCCCTGAAATGGATCTCGCAAACGGAATTCAAAACGCCAGTGTGAAAGTAGCCTAAGCCATAAACGGACACTGCGTCAAAAGTGTACATGTTTCTTCTTGGGACAGGTGCAGATTTAACCCCTTCCGGACAAGGCCATTTTCCCTTTTTATTTCTTTACTCCTATCCTTCCCAGAACCATAAGAGGTTTTTTTTTTTTTTTTCATTCACATAGCTGGGGCTTGTGTGTGTGTGTGTGTGTTTTTTTTGTGGGATCGGAGGACCCCCGCCGATCAGATAGATCATCAGTTAAATGAAAGTGCAGAACCCCTTTAATGCTTCCTTTATCCATATATAGCTTAATACATTGCGATTTTAATATAAATATATATTATATATATATATATATATATATATCTCAAAAGCAAGAAAATCGGACTGCACTCCAGACGGTTCTTCAGTAAAACAATGTTTTTTATTCACCCTTGTTGGTGGCAAAAAGCGACGTTTGGGTGAATAAAAACACATTGTTTTACTGAAGAACTGTCTGGAGTGCAGTCTGATTTTCTTTCTTTTTTGGGTGGTGCTGCCAATGTTTTTTTCCATTATTTTTATATATATATACAGGTCCTTCTCAAAAAATTAGCATATTGTGATAATTATTTTCTGTAATGTGCTGATAAACATTAGACTTTCATATATTTTAGATTCATTACACACAACTGAAGTAGTTCAAGCCTTTTATTGTTGTAATATTGATGATTTTGGCCACAGCTCATGAAAACCCAAAATTCCTATCTAAAAAAATTAGCATATCATGAAAAGGTTCTCTAAACGAGCTATTAACCTAATCATCTGAATCAACTAATTAACTCTAAACACCTGCAAAAGATTCCTGAGGCTTTTAGAAACTCCCAGCCGGGTTCATTACTCCAAACTGCAATCATGGGTCAGACTGCCGACCCGACTGCTGTCCAGAAGGCCATCATTGACCCCTCAAGCAGGAGGGTAAGACACAGAAAGACATGTCTGACCGAATAGGCTGTTCCCAGAGCGCTGTATCAAGGCCCCTCAGTGGGAAGTCTGTGGGAAGGAAAAAGTGTGGCAGAAAACGCTGCACAACGAGAAGAGGTGACCGGACCCTGAGGAAGATTGTGGAGAAGGACCGATTCCAGACCTTGGGGGACCTGCGGAAGCAGTGGACTGAGTCTGGAGTAGAAACATCCAGAGCCCCCGTGTACAGGCGTGTGCAGGAAATGGGCTACAGGTGCCGCATTCCCCAGAAACAGCGGCAGAAGCGCCTGACCTGGGCTACAGAGAAGCAGCACTGGACTGTTGCATGTCATTCGGAAATCAAGGTGCCAGAGTCTGGAGGAAGACTGGGGAGAGGGAAATGCCCAAATGCCTGAAGTCCAGTGTCCAGTCCCCACAGTCAGTGATGGTCTGGGGGCCATGTCAGCTGCTGGTGTTGGTCCACTGTGTTTTATCAAGGGCAGGGGCAATGCAGCCGCTATCAGGAGATTGTGGAGCACTTCATGCTTCCATCTGCTGAAAAGCTTTATGGAGATGAAGATGTCATTTTTCAGCACGACCTGGCACCTGCTCACAGTGCCAACACCACTGGTAACTGGTTTACTGACCATGGTATTACTGGGCTCAACTGGCCTGCCAACTCTCCTGACCTGAACCCCATAGAGAATCTGTGGGATATTGGGAAGAGAAAGTTGAGAGACACAAGACCCAACACTCTGGATGAGCTTAAGGCCGCTATCGAAGCATCCTGGGCCTCCATAACACCTCAGCAGTGCCACAGGCTGATTGCCTCCATGCCACGCCGCATTGAAGCATCCTGGGCCTCCATAACACCTCAGCAGTGCCACAGGCTGATTGCCTCCATGCCACGCCGCATTGAAGCATCCTGGGCCTCCATAACACCTCAGCAGTGCCACAGGCTGATCGCCTCCATGCCACGCCGCATTGAAGCATCCTGGGCCTCCATAACACCTCAGCAGTGCCACAGGCTGATCGCCTCCATGCCAAGCCGCATTGAAGCATCCTGGGCCTCCATAACACCTCAGCAGTGCCACAGGCTGATTGCCTCCATGCCACGCCGCATTGAAGCCTCCTGGGCCTCCATAACACCTCAGCAGTGCCACAGGCTGATTGCCTCCATGCCACGCCGCATTGAAGCCTCCTGGGCCCCAATAACACCTCAGCAGTGCCACAGGCTGATGGCCTCCATGCCACGCCTCATTGAAGCCTCCTGTGCCTCCATAACGCCTCAGCAGTGCCGCAGGCTGATTGCCTCCATGCCACGCCGCAGTGAAGCATCCTGGGCCTCCATAACACCTCAGCAGTGCCACAGGCTGATTGCCTCCATGCCACGCCGCATTGAAGCCTCCTGGGCCCCAATAACACCTCAGCAGTGCCACAGGCTGATGGCCTCCATGCCACGCCTCATTGAAGCCTCCTGTGCCTCCATAACGCCTCAGCAGTGCCGCAGGCTGATTGCCTCCATGCCACGCCGCATTGAAGCAGTCACTTCTGCAAAAGGATTCCCGACCAAGTATTGAGTGCATAACTGAACATAATTATTTGAAGGTTGACTTTTTTGTATTAAAAACACTTTTCTTTTATTGGTCGGATGAAATATGCTAATTTTTTTAGATAGGAATTTGGGGTTTTCATGAGCTGTGGCCAAAATCATCAATATTAAAACAATAAAAGGCTTGAACTACTTCAGTTGTGTGTAATGAATCTAAAATATATGAAAGTCTAATGTTTATCAGCACATTACAGAAAATAATGAACTTTATCACAATATGCTAATTTTTTGAGAAGGACCTGTATATATAAGAAATCAAAATACTGATTGTTTCAAGGTGGTACCCTTGTGTAGCCATAGTAAATTAGTTTCCTTATTTCATTGATCAAGTGGCCTAGGAGCGGCTCAGCCCCATAGAAGTGAATAGGTCTGAGTGCGATACCAAGGATGGCCACTGTACAATGTACGGCGCTGTGAGGAGGCCGCTTTGCTACTGCGATCGCAGGTGCCCTCTTGAACAGCTGATTGGCTGTGTTCCCAGGTGTCAGACCACCACCGATCAGATACTGATGACCTATTCTGAGGATAGGTCATCTGTAGTAAAATGTTGGAAAACCCTTTTAAGTTTATTGGAGCGATTAAAGACCCTACAGGGGCAGATACCTGGTGGTGTATGGCATATTCTCTTCAATAAACGTATCCTTTTGAAGATGCCAGCAAACGTTTAGGCTGGCTGGGGGGCTGGGTGGTTCATCTAGGACAGAGAGGCCCAACCTGTGACCCTCCAGCTGTCGCAAAACTACAACTCCCAGTATGCCTGGACAGCCTACAGCTACTAGGGCATGCTGGGAGTTGTAGTTTTGCAACAGCTGCAGGGCCACCGGTTGAGCATCGCTGATCTAGGACATGGAATGTCCACGTGTGAGTGCTGTCCAGACTGCTGACTGTAAATAACCAACAAATGAGTTGCTTAATGGGAAACCATTTGATATAATGCAGGGTTCTGTTCAGCACACTGCATTATGTGCTAAAGGCATACATTCATGGCGTGAGCCTGAAAAATGATCAAGTAATATCTTCATTTATGGTAGCTCTAGGGTGGGCCCCTAAAATCAATTCCACTGGTGGGCCCTGGGCACCGCAGTCCGACACTGCGTATACCTCACAAGGAAAAGAGGAGAGCTGCCGCTATGTGTCTCTATCATACCCTAATTAACAGCAGCAGTATGGAGGACATTATACAACAGTACTGAGAAGTGTACTTGTAAATCCAGCACTGGGATGAGATAGAGAACTGAGCCTCTGTGTGTACGTGCCTCTATCTCCCCCTCTTCCTTCCACATGCAGCCGCTGTAACCTGATCCCTCAGTGTCCTTCTGTTCTGGCTCATCTCTAAGTTCAGATATTTGCAATGAATAATTGGTAAATGGTCAGTGCAGGTGGTGAAGTATTGGCTGGTAAGTGGAGAAAGGTATTCTTTTCTTAAGTATAGTACAAGGTTTCTTACATTTGTTTATACTACTAATTTCTTCAAAGTTTTTTGAAATGACTGTGCCTATTTAAAATGTCTTCTCAGGATCCCCAGTCCTTAGTGACATCACCAGCGAGCCCAGGAACCCTAAATACGGCCAGCCTGTGACTCTGCGCTGCAGGGTGACCAACGCAAACCCGAAAGATGTAGAGGTGAGGTGGTTAAAGAGCGATAAAGCCCTGGAGAGCGGACAAGGAGTAGCGAAGCAAATCCCTGAGGCGGACGGGTCCGTATCCTGCTCACTGCAGATCACTGCTACAGCCCTGGACTACGCCAAAGCTTACACCTGCTCTGTGAAGCCCAAGAACATGACAACGCCGCTCAAGAAGACCCATTATATAAAGCTCCCCGGTAAGAAACTGCTCTGAGACTAAATCAATATAAAAAAAAGTGCCTTCTCTAAGGTGGAAACCCTGTGACCATAAAATACTATAAATAGTGCCACTGCATTATGGCATCAGACAACACTCCCGGAGCTCTGATATTGACAACAGCTAGGACCCCCACAGATTCACGAGAGTGGGGGCCCGGTTACACAAGTGGAGAAGCAGGTCATGTATGGACACTGCTGCTCCATTCATTCTTTATGGAACCGTTGGGAATTGCTAAGCACTGTAATCGACCATTTCTGGTAGTCCTGTGGAGAATGAATGGAGCCTCCACCTGCTGCTCCATTTCAACAGGGGCTTTCAGGATCTATGGGGGGTTCCTGCACTTGGTTCTCCATCAACCACTTAGTTATCACCCATCCTGTGAATAGGGGATACCTTAGATTTGCACAACACCTTTAAGGATTGTTTCAGGATTTAGGTACAGAATCTACTCAGAAATCGTAACGGAATCCACTACCGTTCTGATGACAATGCAGGTAGATGGTACATTTTACCATTGCAAGAACAATTGTGAAAGATTGTGTTTGTCTTTACTGAGAGAACAATCAGAACACATTTCATTAGTACTAAATGCAGAAAACCAATTTCTACATTAAGAGGCCAGTCCATGAGCAGACAACCCAACTTCATATGTCCTCCTCAGATATTCTGAATCCATGCCAGATTGTCTATGCATCATGAACTATTTGTGAACATATACAACAGGAAGAGCACAAATGAAATAAACCTCAAGGACCCCAATAACATTGAATATAAGCCAAAATGCACAAAACAAATGAAAGATTGCGCTGGACGGGACATCTGCTGGATCCCGACATCTGCACTGATGAAATATCTTACTCTGACGGCCTCCGTTCCTCTATGGTTGTAGCTGGAAGCAGTTATAGCAGGTTTACCTCCTAATGAGACTAATTACTTCCATCCAAAGAAACCCCCCCCAAGAGTGTCAATGGCGGCTCTGACTGTCGGGGTATTGGGATCTGCACGGCCGGCCGGCTTGTGATGTCTCCTCGCTGTAGGTGCACAGCTGAGCGCAGTAATCTTGCTCTCTCTTGGTTTCTTGCAGATAAAGTACCAACGTTTTCAGAGATAAGTGTGCGGCCGGAGAGACCTGTCGCAGGGAAGGAAGCCACATTCACAGCGACCATATCTGGATTCACACCAGACATTCGGGTGAAATGGTATAAAGAGTTCGACCCGTTTACCAGCGACTTTGTCACCACATCAGATCCACAGATTGGAAAGGACTCTCTATGCAATTGTTCCAGCAGCCTGAGGTTCACTCCCCAGGACAAGGACCATGGGGCGTCCATCCGCTGTGAGGTGACACATTCTGTCACTAAGAAAGTATATGAGCAGCTGTACACCCTGCGTCTCTCAGGTGAGTGCACTCACAAACACACACGGTGTAAGAGTGCACCCAGGGGCGTAGCTAGAGGCTCATGGGCCCTGGTGCAAGAGTTCAGCTTGGGGCCCCCCTTCCCTCAGTGCTTTATGGCCAGGGGCAGGGAAGCACATAGCCTTCATGCTGCCTGAGGAAAAATAAATAAATTGACCTAGCCCCTTCCCTCCAGCCGGATGTGTAACTTGACCAGCATGCACTTTCTATAATACCAGTGTTTTCTTATGTGGCTCCTGGGCCCTCTGCACCCCCTATAGCTATGCCCCTGAGTGCACCGTGTGGTCACATTGATTGTGCTCTCAGGGGAACATTCTCTCTATAAGCTTCTGTATATTTAGTTTTTTCTGCTCATGTACAAAATCACTTCTCACACACTGATCTTTCTGTTGATAGAAGGGACCCCAGGTGGACATCTGCCTCCATGCACAGGTAAGTTAGGCTGACTTATAAAAATAAATTGTCGGGTTAATGGAATGAGGATGGAAACCGCAATTCTGTGATTTAAGGGAAAATCCACTAAATAAATTATCAGGTTAGAAGATGCATTGGTGGGGTCTAGGTGGCCACAAATGCCTTCAGTTTAGGAGTTGGCGTGGTTCACACACCACAGATGCTTGTCATCCTCAAAATCCATTTCCCAGTTCTCTCCTGGCCCCTCGGGGTTGTCCCCTGGCTTTTGTGAGATACTTATTGGGGATTCTCTGATCTTCGTGGAGAAGGCTATGTAGTAGTGACTCCGAGACCAGGAGATGAAGCAGCAGAATTTATTGTCCATTGTCTTCTTCCCACAGGACATCTAAAGCCTCCACTGAAAACCAAAGGCATTCAGTGCCTGACGGAGAATCCGCGGGTGGGAGGTGAAGTCACACTCACATGTTATGTTGATGGATGTGACGCAGATCATTCGGAGTTCTCCTGGAGGAAAGGAATGTTTCCTATCGACAGTGGCATAGAGAACCGGACTCTAGAGGACGGATCTGGCAGCTTTTCCACAGTCACCTTCACAGCCCAAGAGACAGACCGAGACTGCACAATGATATGTGAGGTGAATTATAATTTCCAGATACAAGAGGAACATTTCACACTGAAGCTTCAATAAGGATCTACAGGAATCAATGGGAGCGAGACTCATCAATGTCTACAGTCATGGGGTAAAAGGAGCGAGACTCATCAATGTCCATCAATGTCCATCAATGTCCATCAATGTCTACAGTCTTGGGGTAAAAGGAGCGAGCATAGACTCCTCGATGTCTACAGTCCTGGGGTAAATAGGAGCGAGCACAGACTCATTGATGTCTTTAATGCTGAGGTAAATAGGAGCGAGCACAGACTCATTGATGTCTACAGTCCTGGGGTAATAGGAGCGAGCACAGACTCATTGATGTCTACAGTCCTGGGATAATAAGAGCGAGCACAGACTCATTGATGTCTACAGTCCTGGGGTAATAGGAGCGAGCACAGACTCATTGATGTCTACAGTCCTGGGGTAATTAGAGCGAGCACAGACTCATTGATGTCTACAGTCCTGGGGTAATAAGAGCGAGCACAGACTCATTGATGTCTACAGTCCTGGGGTAATAAGAGCGAGCACAGACTCATTGATGTCTACAGTCCTGGGGTAATAAGAGCGAGCACAGACTCATTGATGTCTACAGTCCTGGGGTAATAGGAGCGAGCACAGACTCATTGATGTCTACAGTCCTGGGGTAATAGGAGCGAGCACAGACTCATTGATGTCTACAGTCCTGGGGTAATAAGAGCGAGCACAGACTCATTGATGTCTACAGTCCTGGGGTAATAAGAGCGAGCACAGACTCATTGATGTCTACAGTCCTGGGGTAATAAGAGCGAGCACTGACTCATTGATGTCTACAGTCCTGGGGTAATAGGAGCGAGCACAGACTCATTGATGTCTACAGTCCTGGGGTAATAAGAGCGAGCACAGACTCATTGATGTCTACAGTCCTGGGGTAATAGGAGCGAGCACAGACTCATTGATGTCTACAGTCCTGGGGTAATAGGAGCGAGCACAGACTCATTGATGTCTACAGTCCTGGGGTAATAAGAGCGAGCACAGACTCATTGATGTCTACAGTCCTGGGGTAATAAGAGCGAGCACAGACTCATTGTCTACAGTCCTTGGGTAAAGATAAACTTATACAAAAAAGCTGAGTCTAAGAAAGTTCCAAATAAATAATAATCTTTATTAAATATGTATATAAGACCTGCTCAAAATACACTGCTTGTCCCACCCCGTCGCCACCTGGATTTAGCTAAGCAGATACTCCTGAGCCTCCTATTGGATAATTACTGCACGGGGGCGATTATCTTTCAGCTGCAATAAGTTATTTAACCCCGACTGGTGCAATGAGCTGCTTCTCATTTCTTAAACATCCATGTGGAAAGACGCGTCTCGTGTTCGTGGAGAAGATGTCAGTCTGCTGGAGAAGGGTCAGATCACTGGCATCAAGCAGAGAAACATCTAAGGAGATCGCAGAAACTACTAACATTGGGTAAAGAACTGTCCAACGCATTATTAACTGGAAGGATAGTCAGGACCCATCGTATTCGAGGAAGAAATGTGACCGGAGAAAAAAATCCCGAATGATCGCGATCGGCGATCACTTAAACGTTTGTTGAAATCAAATTGAAGAAAAACAGTAAAACGTTTAAAGGCTACACACACCTTCGGTGGCAATTTTTGTTTATGATTGTATTTTACTCATTTTGGGCTACGTCTACAGTGTTGTGGTGCAGATGCGTTGGCGGTCATGCTCCACGCCCATTATGTCCATCACCAGCCGTTATGCTCTGCTTTTCAGGGTGCAAATGAAGACCTTGTCAGCTTCTGAGGAAGACCTCCCAATCATGTCTGCTAACGCGTCTCTAAGGGCTCATGCACACAAACGTATTTTCTTTCCGTGTCTGTTCCCTTTTTTGGGGGGTTTTTTTGCAGACCATATGCGAAACCTTTTTATTTCAATTGGTCCGCCCCCAAAAAACAAGGTTACCGTGTGCATTCCGTTTCTGTATGTCAGTATTTCCGTTCCGCAAAAAAATAAAACCCGTCCTATTATTGTCCGTATTACGGACAAGAATAATACTATTGTATTAGGGGCCAGCTGTTCAGTTCCGCAAAATACGGAACGCACACCGATGTATTTTTTGCAGACCGCAAAATACATACGGTCGTGTGCATGAGCCCTAACAGTGTGGTTCCTACATTGCATCAATTGAAAATACAGACGTAGGGGGAGATTTATCAAACTGGTGGAAAGTGGAACTGGCTTAGTTTCCCATAGCAACCAATCAGATTCCACCTTTCATTTTCAAGGAAGCTCTGAAAAACAAAAGGTGTAATCTAATTGGTTGCTACGGGCAACTAAGCCAGTTCCACTTTACACCAGTTTGATAAATGACCCACAGTTCTTTTTAAACGCATCTTGGAACAATCGGCCAATTCCAAAGGTTACAAAAATGAAGACTATAGCAGACAAAGCACGTTACATACATAAGTAACAAATATACACTCATTGGGAAAAGTAAACCCCACTCGATTGCTGCAGACCTCGTCCTGCAGTTCTGTTACCGGTGTGGTCCGATTAGACACTGGGTCTTGCCACAAGAGGACATACTAGCGCTTCCCCCGCTGCCCTATAAAAAGGCTTTCAGTGGCTACTTTTGAGCAGTGTACCTCTTAGTGAGAGATTTGACATGCCTCTACAATGCAGGGGAAGACATTTTGGCCAGTTGACAGACTTTGAGAGGGGGGCGCATCACCGGACTGAGAGAAACAGGATGGTGGTTTTGATGAATTGCCCGCCATCTAGGCTGTTCTGATCTAACTGCTAGTAGGTGTTTGGAGCAGTGGTTACATGAAGGCGCACACACATGGTGAACAGGACCTAGACAGTCCTGACGGACACCAGTAGAGAGGATCTCACTTTAAATGTCCCACCATTGACAGCCAGCCACCATTGTCTTCATTTGCAGTGATGAGTGGCGCACTACCCCCTACTGCTAGTGTAATGATCGGGGAAGCCATTGCATACACTCGGTCACCCCTAGTAGTGATACCAGGACACTAACAGCTCAGCGATAGGTGCAGGACGTCCTGCCAGCACGTTTTCCTCTCATGGCAGGGCTGACAACTGCTGGTGTGATGATCGGTGGAGCCATCGAATACAGTCAGTCATCCCTAGTAGTGATACGATGACTCTAACAGCTCGGCGATATGCCAGTACATGTATTCCTCTCATGACTGGTCTGACAACTGCTGGTGTGATGATCGGGGGAGCCTTCACATATGACAGTCGGTCACCCCTAGTAGTGATACAAGGACACTAACAGCTCAGCGATAGGTGCAGGACGTCCTGCCACCACATGTGTTCCTTTCATGGCAAGGCTTCCATTTTTAAGCAGGAGAATGCTCGCCCACACACAGCAAAGGTTTCCCAGGAATGTCTCCCCCAGATTACAACACTTCCTTGGCTGCTCAGTCTCCAGATTTACCGTCAATCAAGCATTTATGGGACCAGCTGGGAAACCGGCAACCTAGGAGTGTGCAGGATCTACAGGCCCAGCTACAACATTTGTAGGCCAATGTGCTGTAAGCTACCCTACGGAACCTGTATGCCTCCCGGCCCAACCGTACCTCTTCCTGTATCCTGGCAAGAGGCGTATCTCATCCTGTATTCATCCTAGAGGCCATATCTCGTCTTGTATCCAGGCAAGAGGCTGCGGTAGGTGGATATAAAACAAAAAACAACACGTTTTGGGGATCCACAGGTCTCCTTTATCAGGTTTCAGTTGCATAAGATACATTAAGTGTGATCACCAATGTGTGTGTGTGTATGTATGTATGTATGTATATATATATATATATATATATATATATATGTATATGTGTATAAGGCAAGAGCTACACGGCAACACTGGTCGCGCGAAACCTGTCACAGCCAGCATCGCTGGGTAGCGGTGATCCCATAGAAATGAATTGGATCGCCACAGTTGCAAGAGATCCAATAAGGTTGTTAATTCATTTCTATGGGATCACCGCGGCTCAGTGATCCGGGTGGTGCCAGGTTTCGCGCAACCAGTGTTGTAGCCCTTTGCCTAAAAATCCAAAGTAGAGAGGTGTACCGCTGCATGAATGGAAGCGCCCCCTTTTCTAAAGGTATACAATAAGAAATGTTCACACTAATTCGCATACAAAGGAATCCAGAAATAATTGTTAAGGAGCTTTATGAAAGGAGGCCCTGAATTGGATGTGTCCTGAAATAAATGCGGATATGCTGCAAATTGAGGATAGTGTCCAACTGCGGCTGCGATTCTCAGATCCAATGCTACATTCTATCGCTGCTAGGTTCCCATAGAGAAGGGGACGCTTACCAGTAGAGAACTGATCCGCTGGTCATGTGGTACTGGGTTCCGGCCCTGCAAACAAGTCATGTGACCAGATTCTAGGAGGCGAGGACACGACTAACCGTGGTACCTATTTTGTGTGGGTCACAAGATCGCTGGCCTCGATCATGTGACACTAAATGGCCAGTGACAGGGTACAAGTGGCTCCCATCAATAGAGCATACCTTATACTCATTGTTGACATATTAAAAATAAATAAAAGGAATGTGAATAGCAATGTATTATGTTATATAGTATATCCCTGCAGGAAACTGAAATCATATAATGTACATAAACATGAAAAGAAAATGAACAGGATTTTCCTAGGAAATTAACAAATAAAAGTAAAAAAGGAAAATATATAATAAAAAATATATACAAGGGGACATGCTCTGCGTCTAGAGAAAAGGCTAGTACACAAACCTAGAAGAGGACTCTACGGTAAGAACATTAAGACTGTGGACTCTTTACTGTAAGAGCAGTGAGACTATGGGATTCTTTACTGTAAGAGCAGTGAGACTATGGACTCTTTACTGTAAGAGCAGTGAGACTGTGGACTCTATACTGTAAGAGCAGTGAGACTCTGGACTCTTTACTGTGATAGCAGTGAGACTATGGACTCTATACTGTAAGAGCAGTGAGACTATGGACTCTATACTGTAAGAGCGGTGAGACTGTGGACTCTATACTGTAAGAGCGGCGAGACTATGGACTCTTTACTGTAAGAGCAGTGAGACTATGGACTCTATACTGTAAGAGCAGTAAGACTATGGACTCTTTACTGTAAGAGCAGTGAGACTATGGACTCTATACTGTAAGAGCAGTGAGACTGTGGACTCTATACTGTAAGAGCAGCGAGACTATGGACTCTTTACTGTAAGAGCAGTGAGACTATGGACTCTATACTGTAAGAGCAGTAAGACTATGGACTCTTTACTGTAAGAGCAGTGAGACTATGGACTCTTTACTGTAAGAGCAGTGAGACTATGGACTCTATACTGTAAGAGCAGTGAGACTATGGACTCTATACTGTAAGAGCAGTGAGACTATGGACTCTTTACTGTAAGAGCAGTGAGACTATGGACTCTTTACTGTAAGAGCACTGAGACTATGGACTCTTTACTGTAAGAGCACTGAGACTATGGACTCTATACTGTAAGAGCAGTGAGACTATGGACTCTTTACTGTAAGAGCAGTGAGACTATGGACTCTTTACTGTAAGAGCAGTGAGACTGTGGACTCTATACTGTAAGAGCAGTGAGACTGTGGACTCTATACTGTAAGAGCAGTGAGACTATGGACTCTATACTGTAAGAGCAGTGAGACTATGGACTCTTTACTGTAAGAGCAGTGAGACTATGGACTCTTTACGGTAAGAGCGGTGAGACTGTGGACTCTATACTGTAAGAGCAGCGAGACTATGGACTCTTTACTGTAAGAGCAGCGAGACTATGGACTCTATACTGTAAGAGCAGTGAGACTATGGACTCTTTACTGTAAGAGCAGTGAGACTGTGGACTCTATACTGTAAGAGCAGTGAGACTGTGGACTCTATACTGTAAGAGCAGTGAGACTGTGGACTCTATACTGTAAGAGCAGCGAGACTATGGACTCTTTACTGTAAGAGCAGCGAGACTATGGACTCTTTACTGTAAGAGCAGCGAGACTATGGACTCTTTACTGTAAGAGCAGTGAGACTATGGACTCTATACTGTAAGAGCAGTGAGACTATGGACTCTATACTGTAAGAGCAGTGAGACTATGGACTCTTTACTGTAAGAGCAGTGAGACTATGGACTCTTTACTGTAAGAGCACTGAGACTATGGACTCTTTACTGTAAGAGCACTGAGACTATGGACTCTTTACTGTAAGAGCACTGAGACTATATACTCTTTACTGTAAGAGCGGTGAGACTATGGACTCTATACTGTAAGAGCAGTGAGACTATGGACTCTATACTGTAAGAGCAGTGAGACTGTGGACTCTATACTGTAAGAGCAGTGAGACTGTGGACTCTATACTGTAAGAGCGGCGAGACTGTGGACTCTTTACTGTAAGAGCGGCGAGACTGTGGACTCTTTACTGTAAGAGCGGCGAGACTGTGGACTCTACTGTAATAACAGTGAGACTATGGATTCTTTACTGTATGGATTCTTTGCTCCGAGTCCACCAGTTTATATGGCAGTAGTTGGCGGGCTAGCAGTTCAAACAAGCCAGCCGTCAGCCGTTGGGAAAGAGGGTTATCCGGCGTCATTAACTTTTTACGCTCAAACATTTGGGCCATGGAATCCTGCCTTCTGCCAGATGAACGCGACGACGGCACTTTGGAAGGTTGCATGGAGGACAAATGAGAGGAGAAGAGGCAGGACGTGGAGCGCCGGGTGTATGGCTTTGTGTGTTCTGACGGCGTTGCTCTCACTGGGCGCGGTGATGGGAGGCCAGGTGCCTTCTTAAGGAGGTCGTCCCTAGGTGAGTGTTGGGCTTACTGTGACTTATGCGTTGACAGCACAGGCTGCAAATGGCAACACTATTGTCAGCAGCTGGCACGTAAAAAAAAAAGCCCACACTGCTGAGCCATGTGCCGGCGTCCTGGGAGCGCCAGAAGTGACCGTGCATGGCGGATGGCTCGTTCCAGGTACATTTGAAGTCTGCTTTTTGCCTCCTGTGACCTGCGAGCTCTGCCTGCTTGTCCTCCTTCTCCCTCTCTGCTGCTCCGTCTCTCCCTCTGAACTCCCCTCCTCTACCTCTCTTGTGGGCACCCACGTGATGTCCATCGACACGTCATCATAGTCACCTTCACCGCCACTGACATTTGAGATCTCGGAGTAGACAGCAACAGTGGGGACCTCCCTCCTTGGGCTGATCTGGGTACTGTCGCTAGACCTCTGGGTGGCGACCGTCGCTACCTCCTCTTCCTTATCCAATGTCAAGAATGGCTGCACATCGGTAAGGTCTGGGAATGAATGGGAAAATAATTCCTCTGACTCGAGTGGAGGGGCTATGGTGGTGGTGGATTTGGGGGTGCACACAGCAGAGAGTGAGAAGGGTGCAGAAGTGGAAGGCTGAGTGAGCCACTCGACCAACTCTGGTGCGCCCTTTGAAGTTATCGCACACGCCTTCTCCAACTTCCCACTTAAGCTCCGGCCTGGTGCACCTGCCAGACCCCCTACCACCCCTGCAGAATGGCCTGCCTCTTCCTCTGCCTGTCATTTAAAAAATAACCCTGCCTGTCCTTAGAGAAGAGCAGTATTTGTGGAAGCAGGTATCTCGCAGGCCTCAATCAATATTTGGTGGAAACAGGTATATCGAACCCCTAAATCAGTATTTTGTGGAAGCGGGTATATCGCAGCCCTCAATCAGTATTTTGTGGAAGCAGGTATATCAAACCTCTCAATCAGTATTTTGTGGAAGCAGATATATCGCAGGCCTCAATCAATATTTGGTTGAAACAGGTATATTGAACCCCTTAATCAGTTTTTTATGGAAGCAGGTATATATCACAGCCCTCAATCAGTATTTTGTGGAAGCAGGTATATCGCAGGCCTCAATCAATATTTGGTGGAAACAGGTAAATCGAACCCCTCAATCAGTAGCTTCGCTTGTGTTGGCAAAAATCCTGGCACCGACCCTGCCTATTAGCTAGTGTTTGGTGTCCCTAACAGCCTGTCCCTGCTCCACAAAACAACCTCTCCCTACACTGGCAAAACACAGAATCTAAAATGGCTGCCAGATCAGGTTCTTTTATAGGGTGGGGGTATGTGCATGTGCTGAAGCGTCTCAATTGGCTGTCCTGTCCCACTGATGGATGTGTCATGGGTCAAAGTTTGGCGCAATGCAAAAGAATATGGCGCAGGCGGACATCGCCATATGTTCGGCAAACGCGCAAAGTTCGCTGCGAAACGACCGGGTGAACCGCAAGGCCATCTATATTGTTAACTATAGTTCCAAAAAAAACAAAAAACTGTTGTTATACAAATTGTATATTTTCTTGTGGTAATGATTCCCTTTATTTGAATGATGTTGCTATATAGGAGCCTGGTTCATAATTGAGGGCAGAGTCCATCCGTGTGCATTGGTCAACCACCATTGATTGACTTTGGTGTTACGAACAAATCTTCATCAGGGTTGCAACGCGTCTCCAACCAGCATGTCTTCCGTTATTGTCCACTTTATGTGGATTGATTGTCTTTATATTTCGTTTAAAAAACCTGCCTACATACTATACCCCACACAAATGTTAGGACCAAAAAAAGTTTAATAATTAAAAAGAAATAACAAAGAGAAAATATCAGTCAAAAACCCAAAGTATTATTTATGATTACTTTTTCAAAAAAGTATCCAACTTTTACATCGTTGTACAGAAATATTGAATATTAAATGAATTATAAAAGCGCATCTAAAGAAAAGTGCCCCAATATGGAATATGGGAGATAGAGACTGAAACACAACTACAATCCTACTTTTGTTGTAGACCTGATCTATAGTAGACAATAGGTAGCTAGCGATAAGTTGGCTATATCCCATAACTGAAGAATAGGGTTAGTTCACACAAGCCAGTCCATTGTGAGAACCTAGCTCTGTCTGTGATCCTCCTCTTTAGACGACGTGAGCGCATACCATTATCACGAATAATACTCCATCATACCGACCGCATTATTATGTAAAAGGTCAAGCAGAGGCACATATCATTCGTAGTCATGATAATGCTATGCTCTAGCAAATGTACAATGGTGGAGCTCGCTACAGAGCAAGATTATTGCCATGGACTCACTAGTGGAAAACAGGCCTTTACAGAGAGGTAATTATACACAGCCCGCATATCCAAAGGTTCCTTAAAAGAAAAATAGAAAAATAAAATAATAAAAGTGCAGCATTAACAACGTTTTCAAGGTTGAAGATGACCTTTCACCGCTCATTCCTGTTTTAACAGCTTCCTGCATTCCCCACATACTAACTATTCTGAAGCCTCTACACTACGTGCAGAATTATTAGGCAAATGAGTATTTTGACCCCATCATCCTCTTTATGCATGTTGTCTTACTCCAAGCTGTATAGGCTCGAAAGCCTACTACCAATTAAGCATATTAGGTGATGTGCATCTCTGTCATGAGAAGGGGTGTGGTCTAATGACATCAACACCCTATATCAGGTGTGCATAATTATTAGGCAACTTCCTTTCCTTTGGCAAAATGGGTCAAAAGAAGGACTTGACAGGCTCAGAAAAGTCACAAATAGTGAGATATCTTGCAGAGGGATGCAGCACTCTTAACATTGCAAAGCTTCTGAAGCGTGATCATCGAACAATCAAGCGTTTCATTCAAAATAGTCAACAGGGTCGCAAGAAGCGTGTGGAAAAACCAAGGCGCAAAATAACTGCCCATGAACTGAGAAAAGTCAAGCGTGCAGCTGCCAAGATGCCACTTGCCACCAGTTTGGCCATATTTCAGAGCTGCAACATCACTGGAGTGCCCAAAAGCACAAGGTGTGCAATACTCAGAGACATGGCCAAGGTAAGAAAGGCTGAAAGACGACCACCACTGAACAAGACACACAAGCTGAAACGTCAAGACTGGGCCAAGAAATATCTCAAGACTGATTTTTCTAAGGTTTTATGGACTGATGAAATGAGAGTGAGTCTTGATGGGCCAGATGGCTGGATTGGTAAAGGGCAGAGAGCTCCAGTCCGACTCAGACACCAGCAAGGTGGAGGTGGAGTACTGGTTTGGGCTGGTATCATCAAAGATGAGCTTGTGGGGCCTTTTCGGGTTGAGGATGGAGTCAAGCTCAACTCCCAGTCCTACTGCCAGTTTCTGGAAGACACCTTCTTCAAGCAGTGGTACAGGAAGAAGTCTGCATCCTTCAAGAAAAACATGATTTTCATGCAGGACAATGCTCCATCACACGCGTCCAAGTACTCCACAACGTGGCTGGCAAGAAAGGGTATAAAAGAAGAAAATCTAATGACATGGCCTCCTTGTTCACCTGATCTGAACCCCATTGAGAACCTGTGGTCCATCATCAAATGTGACATTTACAAGGAGGGAAAGCAGTCCACCTCTCTGAACAGTGTCTGGGAGGCTGTGGTTGCTGCTGCACGCAATGTTGATGGTGAACAGATCAAAACACTGACAGAATCCATGGATGGCGGCTTCTGAGTGTCCTTGCAAAGAAAGATGGCTATATTGGTCACTGATTTGTTTTTGTTTTGTTTTTGAATGTCAGAAATGTATATTTGAGAATGTTGAGATGTTATATTGGTTTCACTGGTAAAAATAAATAATTGAAATGGGTATATATTTGTTTTTTGTTAAGTTGCCTAATAATTATGCACAGTAATAGTCACCTGCACACACAGATATCCCCCTAAAATAGCTAAAACTAAAAACTACTTCCAAAAATATTCAGCTTTGATATTAATGAGTTTTTTGGGTTCATTGAGAACATGGTTGTTGTTCAATAATAAAATTAATCCTCAAAAATACAACTTGCCTAATAATTCTGCACTCCCTGTATTCTTATGGCTCTATGTTGTCCCATTGCTCTATTATTTCTACTAGAAGTTATAACTGAATTGCATTGGACAATGTTGATTGATTGCATTGGCTTTCAGTAAGGGTACAGAGGGGAGGTAACAAGTTGGGGGGTGTACCTGCACAGACTGAAAATGGCAGCACCGATTGGATAGTCAGACTGTGCAGGTACACCCCCCAAACTTGTTAACTCCCCTCTGTACTCTTAAGCCCCCTTTCACACAAGCGTGACGGATTAAATCCAGATGCGTTCCAGATGCGTTCTATTAAAAATACGCGATTTTGCTTGCGTGTGCAGTCAGTTTTGTCTGCGATTACGTTCAGTTCAGTCTTTTTCGCACGGTGCAATGCGATTGAATGCGTTTTTCATGCGCGTGATAAAAAAAACTGAAGGTTTACAAACCACATCTCTTAGCAACCATCAGTGAAAAACGCAGAATATAGAACATCAACTGATGCGTGAAAAACAACGGTCATGTAGACAGACACATTGAAATTAATGGGCCCGGATTCAGTGCGGGCACAATGCATCACACATTGCACCCGCGCGGAAAACTGTCTCGTCTGAAAGGGGCCTTACTGAAAGCTAATGCAATAACAGAGGAACGGCACAACATAGAGTCATAAGAATAGATGCTCCAGAATTGTTACATGGGAAATGCATGGAGCTATTAAAACAGGAATGTCAGTCCCATACCAACTCCAAGGACCGTGTACATATATATCAGTGATAGTAAATAGCACCTGAACTACTACTTGACTTCAGGGACAGCTATAGATCAATGATCACGACCAGATCATTACAGACCGTTTCAATACCAACATAGAAAAAGCTTCTATAAAAGTTACTATCGAAATAAAAGTCCAACAGTTTTGTCAAAAGCAGCATAGTCAATGGTTCGAGAAAAGTGCATAAAATATCTTCAGTCATCAACAGGTCCTTACGGAATATGGGACTACTCAGCCAACATTGACTACATCAAAAAACTTTAAATTGGTTGTACATTTTTTTGTTATTGGTGACCAATGTCTTTGCAATATCATTACATGTCACTTATATAGTCTTTGTAGAAATTCTGCAGAATTTTCTATATTTTTTAAGTTATGCCCCCTGGTTTGACAAGTCTTTTGTGCTGTCCACACAGAGGTCCTGTCCATAAAATGGCTGGTGTTGGAGGGTCACGAGATTGGGCAAATCACCTGTGTGGCGTGTCTCTTCAAATACACTGCACCTGCCATCTGCACTAGTTCTGTTTGAAGTTCAGTTCAGGTGCAGTGTATTTGAATTGAGATGACATCACATGGATGTTACAGGACCCTCCATCATCGGACATTTTATGGCCAGGAGCTCTATGTGGACAGCACAAAGGCATTGTAAAATGTAGAAAATGGTGGTGATTGTTCACAAGGACTATATTAGTGTCATATAATCAGGTCACAAAAACACATGGTTCGACCCAGAAAGTGGCCAACCCCTTTAAGGACTGGGCCCTTATCGGTTATAGCGTGTGAAATCGTACTTTGGTGTGTGACTCGATCACTTGTATGTAATACATTCCATTAACAATGGTGGAGAATAGTTCACACTCGGTTGGCTGTATTTCTTACGGACCTGATGAGGTTTTCAGTCATAACTGTTATCAATGCAAAAATCTAGAGAGAGGTGTGATGGGTAGGCGTCCTACTGAACAATCGAATAAATATATATATGAGGAAGGACGCTAAAACAAAATAATCTTTATTATAATGTCTCAGTAAAATATAGGGGTGCCTACCCAAACTGCACAAAGCAGCTGATTGAACCGTCACTGATTTATGGGACCACCATCATATAGCCACACTGGTAAAGGTGGAACTGCACTGGAGCAGAATGAACGGTGGGTCCCACAAACTAAAACCCACCAAGGGTGGGACCCACCGTTCATTCTGCTCCAGTGCAGTTCCACATTATATATTATAATAAAGATTTTGCTATTTTGTTTTAGCGTCCTTCCTCATATATATTTATAACTGTTATCAACACTAAATTTGGTTTTACCCTATTGTAGTTGTTGAGTGGATAGCCCCACTCCTGGAGCATCAGTAGTGGACCCAAGATCTTCATCACTTTGGCCAAGGAGGGAATGCATAAATGACTCTTGAGGTCTGTGATATTCATCCTGCGGATGGTGTTGTGGAGTATGAAGGGGATCGGAGTAAGAACCAGAATGGTATGGAAGGGATTGGTTGGAGGAAGGGGTTGGAAAAGAGGTGTGACTTGGAAAAATAGAGGGAGAAATAGAATCTTGCTGGCGGATTGTAGAAGTAGTAGACATAGAAGTCAAATCAGGACCATGTGGCTGAGAGAAGGGAGCTGGCTGTGTTTTGAGAATTGGCACTGGATTGGGATTGTGAAGGTGATGGAAAAGAGACAAAGGAAGGTGAATGGGATTGGGAATGGCTTAAAGACTGGGGAGGTCGAAAGGTAGATGGTGGTTGATAGGTGTGGGATGGGTTTGAGATGGGGTAAAGGTGTGGGATGTTGGGTAAGGGTGGTGGGGAGATGGGATGGGGGATGGGTTTGAGATGGGGTAAAGGTGTGGGACATTGGGTAAGGGTGGTGGTGGGACGGGGGGTGGGTTTGGGACGGTGGAAGGGTGTGGGATGGAGATGGGTGTGGGATGGGGGAAGGATGTGGGATGGGGATGGGTGAAGGGTGTGGGACGGGGGAAAGGCGTGTGACTGGCAAAGGTGTGAGACAGGGAAAGGTGTGTGCCACAGAGTAAGAGCGAGCAGGTGGTGAAGTCATGACTGTGTTGGGGATGCAACAGCATGTGTTATATACAGTATTGTTTATTAATATCACTTTACCGGTAGATGGCACTGTATGTTAAGGTTACCAGTTATGTATATCTGTAAAACTTGTTGCTTTCTCACACTCTCTCTCTCTCTTTATACCAAGATGGCTGCTGTTACAGTTTGCTGAAATGTCTTGTATGTTTGGAATTTAATCCACACAAGTAAACTAAGTTCTGCCTCATCACAAGCTACTAGTGTCTTCTTTAACTCGCAACCAACAGGCTGTTGGAAAGGAGGTGGTTGGGGGATACGACCGGGGTGGAGGACACGACTGGGAAGGGAGTTGCTGTTGAATATTCCAGACTGTTGGACTCAATATCACTCTACAATCACAATTCTGCTCTGGAGTCATGTCATCCATCCAATGACTTAACGTTAACAGAAACTGCTGATTAGGGTTAAGGGGTTCTGGATCTGCCAGACCATGGTTGTTAACTCAGGCTTATATCAAGTCTGCTGTTCCTCTAATTTTATTAAACAATCTCAAAAGATTTGTGTGAGATCATCCAAGACTCTGTTGTCTCCGAACTGATCTGGACCTACTTGATACTCTCTCAAAGGAAGAAGTAATGAACTGGCGAGTATCATCAATCACGGCACATGTTTGTGGTTGGCGACCTTGTGACTCCAGAGTAGAATCATGTGAAGTAGAGGGTCCAGAAGCTAGATCAGTACACGGTCCGGAGACTTGTTTTGTTTCAAAATCATGTTCAACAGGCTCTCCTTCTGGAGGTAGGGTGCTTGAATGAGTACTGTAAAGAAAAAAAACATCTCTATCATCTCAGTAGGCATCATAGAATATTCAATCTACTAAAAGAGGACCTGTCACTCACGTGCGCAGCTCGAAGGAATTGGAGATAAGGTGTTCTCCTTGAAGCTCCAAAACCACTTGGCGCTGTTCAATCAATCACAATTGAGGTCACGCATAAAGCGGTCACGTATTGACCTCCAGTGTGTTGATAATACTGCTGTAGATATGGTCTTCTTTCAACAGCGCTGGTTATATAGGATGGCACAGATAGTGCTGCCCCGCCTGTAGAAAATCTGCACTAATCCTGAAATAGGCCATAGATCATAGTCTTTTAGTTTGTTTTGGGCCTGGTACATGACGGTGCAGTAGCAATATCTGCTTTGGAAACCACCATGTCCTCTGAGAATATTGATTGGCATTTCAATGTTCTTCACACGTAAACATACATGTACAATCCTATTTCACTATCCTAATAATGGAACTAAAAACATGTTTGTTTACATGTGTGTATGTTTCTAGCTTTTTGTACATCTGTTTGTGTATGTGTTTGTGTATACAGTATGTGTGTGTGTGTCAACATGTGTTATTCTTGACATTGATATCTGGATATGGGTAGAAGTGTGTGTATATAATCCTATCCAAAATTTTAGGACATTGATACTTTTTTGAAAAAACAAAACAAAAAAAAAGCTTTTTACTATTGATGATCTGTCCTTAGGATAGGTAACAATACCAGAGAGGGAGAAGGGGGGCCTTGTAGAAAATTTTCTGCGGGGCCCAGTCAGTTCTAGCTAAGTCCCTGAGGGGATGGTTGCTCCCATAAACTAAAGAAGTGTCACAAGGGGGAGGATGGGCCATACATTTCCCGGTGGGTCAATGCCCAAGAGGGCCACCTGAGCCCTCCTCTCGGCCAGCCACTGGAATTTGTTTTGGGATGCATTTTTTTTTTTTGCTGTTGGGCCCAGTATTTTGTGATGGACTGTGGTATTTGGCTCTCCTATTAGATGACTCATTTTTGGTATTGCTGGCCTAGCCTACTTGTGTTGACCCATCAATTTGGACCTAACTACAAAACAGGGCCACTTATAGTATTTTTTTCCAGGACCACTTTAAGTTACTTGAGCGTCACACTGCCCTGCCTCCATGTATTGCCTCCAGTGAGCGGTGACAACACTCCCTGCGGCTGCTAAATCACATAGCTGGACAAGAGTAATCTCTATGACGGTGCTGGCAACGGAGGTCACTGACCAGGAAGAGATCAAAGATATTTGGGTATAATTATTCTCCTACAATAACAGGCTTGCTACAATACTATATGATGGGGGCAGTGTGGGCATCTCCCAGCACATCCCATGTGGCTACTTACACGGCCTCCATGGCCCCGACGACCGGCACGCCTACGCTGTCCACGACCACCGCGCTTAGAAATACTGGCTCCAACAGTTGATTGAGCGGCAATTTGTCTGTTTGTTTCTTCCTAATAAAATTTTTTATTTATAGTTTTAGACAACAGACCATTGCATATTTTACATAACATAAGAATTTCTACTCACATCCTCTATTTGAGGAAGACTACTTGATGGAGATTCACCGCCACTGGAGTTGCCTGAATGTGTACCCTCCTGTGTCTGCAAAAAACACACAATCAGGACTCACTCACATGGCCGTGTGCCAGCGTGCTGCAACATAAGGGCAATACCCATGTACACTCTTTTATGTAAAGTAATTCGCTACAGAGTGGTTCCATTATATTGTTGGGCGGTGCAGGCCGATCTTTGCGCACATGGGCAGTACCCTTACAAAGCTAAACATTCGTAAAAAAATATATATATATATATATATATATATATATATATATATATATATATATATATGTCCTACTTACTGCCTCCATTGGCTCTGGAGAAAAGCTCAATTCCTCTAGATCTACTTCAGAGGAATCTCCCTGAAATATTGAAAAATATATTGTATGGAAAATATAGATATCTTTATCATAATTATTAAAGAATATTTTTTAATTGATTAGTTACCGGAATCTGAAATAATGGCGTACTTCGACCGCCAACAGAAGGAGCAGGCTAAGACCTATGGAAAAAATAGCAAAGAAGAACCGTTTTAATACAAGCTCTTGATTTGACATATGTGCATTGGAGCATTTTGAAGCTCTGCCTTGCGATGCATTGCGCATCATCGGCCTTTGGTTCTGTTCAGTGAGGTACCGTGTTTTAAAACGTGCTACGCAGAGGCTTCCCAGTAGCAGTGAACATAGTTAGTAGTCTATATAGTATCCACCTATAGAACATCCAAGCGCAGCGCTTGACAGCCGATGTCACCGACCTAACTGCTACCGAGAAGCCTCTACCTGGTGTAATGTTGTAAAACACGGTACCTCACTGGACAGAACCAGAGGACCTTCTATCTTCTTCAGCAGGACCTGCGCTGACGTCAGCAAAGGTCCTTTTGCAGGTCCTTCAAGAACAAAGAAGAGGATCACGGCTGCGAGATCAAGTGGATGGGGTGAGCAATGTTTTTATAATTTTTTAACCCTCAATTGACCTTCTACTAAGCATTTTGTATTATATATTGCTATTATTTTCCATTATAAATATGTTATAATGGAAAATAATAAAGTAAATGGGGTCCCGGGTCGCTCATCCCTTGTCTCCTTAGCAACCATCCGTGAAAATCACATTGCATCCACACTTGATTGCGGATGCTATGCGATTTTCACGCAGCCCCATTTATTTCTATGGGGCCCGCGTTGCGTGAAAAACGCACAATATAGAGCATGCTGCGATTTTCATGCAACGCACAAGTGATGCGTGAAAATCACCGCTCATGTGCACAGCCCTATTGAAATGAATGGGTCCGGATTCAGTGCGGGTGCAATGCGTTCACGTCACTCATTGCACCCGCGCGGAATACTCGCCCGTGTGAAAGGGGCCTTAGACTAACAAGAAGTGTCTCACTGAGGTCTTCTTCACTTCTGATCTTCTTGAATAACAAAGTCTCTGGTGCAAAGTCAGATGTCCATTTCTTGATGTTGGGGGCACTTGCATGGCCAGTTTTTGTGTTGCTATTACAAAGTTCAGTCTATGACTCCTCCTTATTTATGTGAAGGGTTGTAATGGCAGTGCAGATCTTAGAGTCTTTTATCAGTGGGTGATAGTCCATTACCTTGTCTGTGGGAGGAGCTTTGACACAAGTACCTTCTCCCTTCACTGGTCTGCAGATCGTTGCATCAGCCCTGCTTGTTGGTCAGGAAGTCTTGGGCAGACGATTACAGTTGAAGTCCGCCCCTGGACAGCCATAGTACGAGGAGCAAGGTCTTGTTCAGCATGGCAGACCAGTGATTGAAGCCTTTTCTTGTTGGGTGACAATCAGGTCACTGAAAAAAGTTTCTTACCACACCTGGTTTCGTTGACTTGGACCTGGACTTTTCCGAGGTTGCCAGTCCCAGCTCTGTTTAACAGCTGATACAACCTGCACTTGGAAAGATGTTCCACACAATCTAGAAGATATCAATTCCCAAAAATCAGCCCATAATTTAAACTGTCAGGGAAAGTCGGTGATGGGTGGTTTCCTCTCCACCCCTGCATCAAATGGATCAAAAAATCTAACAACTTTTGTCGGTCCAACACTGTATTTAAATAACTCTTTTCAATGTTACCATAGAGGTCTTCTGCCAAAGCAAAATAACCTAGTAAACCCTGAACCCCGTCTAATGATCTGTAGCCTAAGGGCACTGTCACACTAGCGTTAAAGTTTTCCGGTATTGAGTTCTGTCCTAGGGGCTCAATACTGGAAAAAAAAAACACTTCAGTTTTGCCCTAATGCATTCTGAATGGAAAGCATTCTGTTCACTATGCATCACGACGTCTTCAGTTCAGTCACTTTTACGGTATTTTCTGCGGCCAAAATTCCGGAACATATGCCGGATCAATTCATTTCCATTGAAATATATTAATGCTGGATCCGGTATCAAGTGTTTTCCGGATCCGGTTTTCCGGTCTGCGCATGCACAGACCTTTTAAAAATGTGAAAAAATTTATACCATTTTACGGATGGCACCGGAGAGATGGATCTGGTATTTCAATGCATTTGTCAGACGGATCTGCATCCGGATCCGGAAACAAATGCTATCCGTTTGCATCCTTTTAATCAATTATAATCTTAATAAAAACACAATACCATTAATATCATTTTTATTCATGACCCTTCATAAGATACCCAATGCTGTTTGGTGTTACTCTGCATTTAATACTCTTTGGCATTTTGGATTACAGAAGTACCCACCTTTTCTTAATGTGGAAATTAATAGACAGGTTTTTTTTCTTGAAGGAACACAGGACTTCTGATCTTTCATAAGGGTGTCTTCTAACTAGGGGATGGGCACTAGGGCTGTCCACCCTGTCCTCCTCCCTCCCCTCTAAGGCTACTATCACGCTGGCGTTTTGGCTTTCCGTTTGTGAGATACGTTCAGGGCTCAGCGGTCCAAAACGGATCAGTTTGCATTCTAATGCATTCTGAATGGTAAAGGATCCGCTCAGAATGCGTCAGTTCCGTCTCCGTTCAGTCTCCATTCCGTCTGATGAAACTGAGCCAAACGGATTTATCCTGACACACAATGTAAGGCAATGGGGACGGGTCCGTTTTCACTGACACAATCTGGCACAATAGAAAACAGATCCTCCGCCATGGAATTTCAATGGTGTTCAAGACGGATCTGTCTTGGCAATGTTAAAGATAATACAAACGGATTCGTTCTGAACTGAGGCAGACGGATGTATTATCTGAACGGATCCGTCCATGACGGATCCGCACAAAACGCGAGTGTGAAAGTAGCCAAAGTCATCTAAGACCCCCCCTTCCGGTCGGACGGTGTGATCCCCCCTCTTTCAGTCAGTCTTATCTCAACTGTTCATGAGGACAGATCTCTGACGTTAGGAGTACATTTAACATGTCACAGTCGACATAATACTAACCTAGAAACAAACAGATCTGACAATATAGTCATGAACACATGAAGGCCCCATGAGAAATGTTTCATTAAATTCAATAAGAAAAAAATGTAGAGCTCAATCAAAACTTTTGTTGCCAGAAAAAAACAAAAATCTTCCAAGAAAAAATTTAAATTACCAATGCGCATATAAAAAAAACCCGAATCTCGTACTCCATACACGTTTTTGTTTCTTGCTGCAGCATCATTTGTTCACATCCACACACAGCTCCACACCGTTATACGTGAAGTACAGACTGCACACACAGCTCTGCTAAGCATCCATCAGTCTTCACAACTTCACACACATTCAACACAACTACGACTTAAAGCCGCACCCATGACTTATGGCTTCCATACCAGCTACACACTTTTCTCAGTTTTATATTCCTAAAACTTACAGCACAAAGAAACAGATGAACGAACTACACCCAGAATTACTGATCATCTCTGTTGCTGTTCTGCCTTCTGGTCTTCAATCTGTGATCAATCGAAATCTTATAATAAAGACAACATTCAAGTTAAAATCATACAACCCAAACCATCTAATATGCCGCGTGGTCTAATTGGTGTTGCGCATATCTAATAATTTCCCTTTGAGGATGGGTCCCACATTACAGTTGGCTGCTTGGGAAAGAAGAAAGAAAAATGATTAAATAATCTTCACCTTTCTGTAAAAGCTATTACACGTATCGCATCACTTACTAAACGCATCATCCTAGCCTCGATTTGTCTTACTGCTCACACCCCTCCAATCCAAACCAGTCACTTTTAGACCCTTCTCAGGCCACTTCCACACTTGCGGCAGTGTGATCCGGCAAGCTGTTCCGTCTTTGGAACTGCCCGCAGGATCCGTCTCACAAATGCATTGCGAGAACGGATCCGTCTCTCCGCTTGTCATGCGGACAGACAGATCAGTCTTGTATCTTTTTCCACATTTTTACTGGTCTGCACAGACCGGAGGGACGGATCCGGCATATGCCTGATCAGTTCTTTTCCGGTATAGAGCCCCTAGGACAGAACGCTATGCCAGAAAAGAAAACCGCAAGTGTGAAAGTGCCCTAGCAAAGCAATCTGAAAAAAATCCCTTATCTAAGGAATGTGTATGATTGGCTAACTATATGTCTCTTAAGTCTTCTCTGTTAAGGCTGGAGGATGGAATCAGCCCACCACAGCCGTCAGCCCCCCTTTTCTGACTCTTATCTCTCAAGGATTCATCCAACTTTCCTGAGACTTCAGCAAAGGGATTAAAACAGAGCTAGAGAGATTAGGGGGATAACTGGGGCAATAAAATACCACTATCTGTGTGAGTCTATATCACTTAACAGCCCAGACACAGCAACCCTTGTTCCAAGGTAGGGCGTTGTTCAAGGTTCAACCTTCTTCAACTTTTCATATACTGTATACCAGACAATACTTTATCTTTCTGACCAACATATCTTCTCACACTGGAAAACAGAACTATTTCAACAGAGATATATTTCTAAAACCTTCATATTCTTAGTAATAGCCGGAACATCTATTGGCACACACTAGGTACAATACTTATTCATAAACTGACCATCCTTTACTGCTCTAATCTCTAATGCTATGGCCACAGGTCTTTCCTTCTTGGACACACATATATAGCATTAGTGTAACAAAACAAAACATAAGGGGGCCCTGCTTCAAAACCAGCCAGATGGCAGAGAGCCTCTAGCAATCCACCTTTGTTTACATGTCTCACCTCCATTCAGCCAGCCAGGAATCCAGCTAATGGAACAGGAAAGACCTCTCTGCAGGGGGTCTAGGCCAGTCCCCAGTTCAGTCAGAATTATCAGACATATTGGAGCCAGCAGTTCATAAGGAATTATGAATTGTCTGTCCATCACAGACATAAACCAGATACACATTTGTGTCCCTGTGGCCACGATGAACAGGCCTGTGGTGGGATGCCAGGGAGGGGAGATATACATATCTCCCCACAGAAACAAAATAACGGTACGATGCTTGGACTCTACTGGTAGCTGGAACCCAGGCGGATCTATTGGTCCTAGAACCACCTCCTTGCGACATTCTGGTCTGGAGCCATGAGCCCTAATTGCTTTTGTGGCTCATGTGCTACCAGCCCAGCAGAGGGGTAGTGGCCCCCTCCCAGAGGCCGGGAGGGGCCGGCTACAGGTTAAAAGGCTGGTGCCAGGAAGGGAGGTCACATCGTGCCATGTCTTTAGAGGGACCTGCAACATGCTGACATCACTGCCCTCCATGTGACTACAGCAAAGGACTCATCACAACCCAAAAGGACTCATCCATCTGGTAAACTGATATTCGCTCTGTTTAATCCTGTTTGTACCATACCACCTGTATTTGTAACCTCAGACCACTGTATATATCCTTGTGTGTATAGTGTATAGAGCCCTTAAAGCGATAAAATATATAATTTTATCTTGTGCTGTCTTGTATCTCAATCACGAATCCCCACGTCCGTGTTTCGGCCTAGTTATACGCTACCACGGGTTGGTTTCTAACCCTACATAATCCCATTAGCGGACCGGGCTTATATCAAACAAGAACTGGTGTCAGTCTTCCCGGGCTGAGAATGCGCTGTTTTACTGGGGCAGTGAAAAGACTCTCTCAACTTGTTGCCTCTCTGTGCCCGTGTGGACAGGAGGAGTCTGTGAAAACTGTACTAAGACTGACCTTACCCGCTCCTCCAGGAGGGCGTAACGTCACGCCTTGGTAACCAGTGACCATACGGTATATCGCAGGCTCTACATAGTTGACTTTAGAAAGGAAAGGTCTCGGATGCAATGGAGATCCTCTAAAACTTCATCTTTATTGATCATGAATAAACAGTGGACACAGCCACTTGGTACACGGAATACAAACGTTGACGCGTTTCGGGTTCGAGACCCTTAGTCGTAACCGTTACGATTAAGGGTCTTGAACCCGAAACGCGTCAACGTTTGTATTCCGTGTACCAAGTGGCTGCGTCCGCTGTTTATTCATGATCAATAAAGATGAAATTCTAGAGGATCTCCATTGCATCCGAGACCTTTCCTTTCTAAAGTTACTTGCAGCCTGCAACGGGGACACCCCTAGGGTTTCTGGAGTCGGGACTATCTACTAAACCAGGAAGGTGAGCTGGATTAAAATTTTTTCTGTAATTTACGTACCCCGTCTGACGTCAGTTGGGGTACGGTATTTGTCACATCCGGCTGCAGATGATTAATTCCCGCGAATGCCCAGGTTCCCATTCGGAATGGCGGGTCCAAGCTACCCTTTCTCTATGTAACACCCTATCAACTGTAAGCATATTCATTTGCTCAAATCCCTCTGCTGCCACCATTTGTAACGTTTTTCCGGAGCCGCGGACCCGAAAATCGGGGGGGCGCGCTCTGGAAATGCGGATGGGGACAGCACACTGTGTCTGCATCCATTCCTGCCCCATAAAGAATGAATTCGGGCGTGTCAATGGAGCCTATTAAAGAGAATTAAAGGGGAGAACAAATCAGTCACTTTAAAATTCCCTTACAATACACGGATTTATCTGGATACTGCTAAATGCTTGAATCCTAGACAAGCACGATGGGCCTTGTTCTTTACCTGGTTTAACTTTATTTTTCCTTATCACCCTAGGTCTGGTAATGTGAAGGCAGATGCCTTATCACGTAGTTCTGGTTCTGCTGATTCTATCGATACTGAACCTGGTAATATTCTTCACCCTGGTGTTGTCATTGCTGCCGTTAGTTCTCATCTTGGCATCTAAATATGATTATGTCAGGATTTGGCTCCTAGTAATCTTACCATAAATTGTTCCTCCAAACCTTCACCTTAATGTTTTGGAGGAATCCCATTGCTCTTTACTGACAGTTCATCTGGGTATCGCGGGACTAAATATTTGGTCTCCAGAGTCTATTGGTGTCCTACTTGGTCACGAGATGTGGTTGCCTTTGTCTTGGCATGTGATGTGCGTGCTAGGGCCAAGGTACCCAGGAGACGTCCTGTGGGTTTACTTTGCTCCTTGCCCATTCCACAAAGACCTTGGACTCACATCTTGATGGATTTCTTTACGGACCTTCCGCCTTCCCGGGAAAAGATGATCATCTGGGTGGTCATTGATTCCGTTGAAAAAATGTCCTAACGCTAAAAAATTGGCTGCTTTTTTATTGACAATATTCTTAGATTACATGGAATACCGTTGTCTCAGATAGAGGAGTCCAGTTTGTTTCGAGATTCTGGGGAGAATTTAGCAATCGGTTTAGGGATCAAACTCTGTGTCTTCTTTTTATTGTAATTATGGATGTAATTTGGGTTTTTATTTAGTCTCTGAGTTAAACTCTGTGAATCCTGTGGTGAATGCTATTGTGAATGATTTGTGCACAGTTTGGGTCCCGGCTCACAAGAGCCTAGATAAAGCTCAAAGCATCCAGTATGAACAAGCTAATAAAAAGCATTCTTTGGGTCTGAACTTTGTGTTGGGCGAACTTGTCAGGCTTCCTACAAAAAAAAAATTGTGTTAAAGAGTACTGTCCGGTAAACTTGCTCCTAAATTTATTGGGCCATATAAGATCACATCTATAATAAACCCAGCATTTTATTGCCTTCTTTTCCCTTCCTCATTCAAGATACATGACCTTTTCTATAAACCTTTGCTTATGAAATGCACTCCTCATGTGATTCCTTCACATAAACCTCTTGATCCAGTGGTAATTTAGGCGAGGTTGAGTATGAGGTGGAGAATTTTCTTGACTCTCGGAGAGTTCAAAACTCTCTGCAGAACCTTATCCATTGGAAGCGATATGGTGCTGAGGAGAGAACATTCGGCTCCGGATGTTCATTCCCCTTGTTTAAAGAGAGAGTTTAATCTCAAATTTCCATCGAAGCCTAGTCCCCATGTTGAGGGTCTAGTGGCCCCTCTTCAGAAGGGGTGTAATGTTATAAACTTACCTGTCCAAGCCCCTGTGGCGCATTCCTCAGCCTCGGCACGGCCGCACTGGGAGAGGTGCGCTGCTGAGCCAGGCCCCCTAGTGATATGGCATCCTTAGCAACAGGATGCAAAGATCTGTTTCTCCTTGCACCGCGTATATGGTGGAGGAGATAAGTACTGGATGACCCACTGTGCCAACTTACCAGTGTCACGGACGTTCCCTTGACAGGTACCAGGAGATCAGTGAGACTGGCAACACGTGGTTTGATCTGACAGGTTCCTTGTGGATCAATTCGTGTCTGTGTTGTTTCTGGTAATGGCCGCACCCCTTGCCTCAGGTGTTGCTTATGTGGTCATTTATTTTTTTTATTTTTTTGGTTTAGTGAACAAAGTCATTTTATTACCTGATTTAATTTACAATTATAGAGCATATTTCTTTTACCAGGAAAGAGATGTATGTCTCTACATACAGTTGTGGCCAAAAGTTTTGAGAATTACATAAATATTGGAAATTGGAAAAGTTTCTGCTTAAGTTTTTATAATAGCAATTTGCATATACTCCAGAATGTTATGAAGAGTGATCAGATGAATTGCATCGTCCTTCTTTGCCATGAAAATTAACTTAATCCCAAAAAAAACTTTCCACTGCATTTCATTGCTGTCATTAAAGGACCTGCTGAGATCATTTCAGTAATCGTCTTGGTAACTCAGGTGAGAATGTTGACGAGCACAAGGCTGGAGATCATTATGTCAGGCTGATTGGGGTAAAATGGCAGACTTGACCTGTTAAAAGGAGGGTGATGCTTGAAATCATTGTTCTTCCATTGTTAACCATGGTGACCTGCAAAGAAACGCGTGCAGCCATCATTGCATTGCATAAAAACGGCTTCACAGGCAAGGATATTGTGGCTACTAAGATTGCACCTCAATCAACAATTTATAGGATCATCAAGAACTTCAAGGAAAGAGGTTCAATTCTTGTTAAGAAGGTTTCAGGGCGTCCAAGAAAGTCCAGCAAGCGCCAGGATCGTCTCCTAAAGAGGATTCAGGTGCGGGATCGGAGTGCCACCAGTGCAGCGCTTGCTCAGGAATGGCAGCAGGCAGGTGTGAGCGCATCTGCACGCACAGGGAGGAGAAGACTTTTGGAAGATGGCCTGGTGTCAAGAAGGGCAGCAAAGAAGCCACTTCTCTCCAAAAAAAACATCAGGGACAGATTGATCTTCTGCAGAAAATATGGTGAATGGACTGCTGAGGACTGGGGCAAAGTCATATTCTCCGATGAAGCCTCTTTCCGATTGTTTGGGGCATCAGGAAAAAGGCTTGTCCGGAGAAGAAAAGGTGAGCGCTACCATCAGTCCTGTGTCATGCCAACAGTAAAGCATCCTGAGACCATCCATGTGTGGGGTTGCTTCTCATCCAAGGGAGTGGGCTCACTCACAATTTTGCCCAAAAACACAGCCATGAATAAAGAATGGCACCAAAACACCCTCCAACAGCAACTTCTTCCAACAATCCAACAACAGTTTGGTGAAGAACAATGCATTTTCCAGCACGATGGAGCACCGTGCCATAAGGCAAAAGTGATAACTAAGTGGCTCGGGGACCAAAACGTTGACATTTTGGGTCCATGGCCTGGAAACTCCCCACATCTTAATCCCATTGAGAACTTGTGGTCAATCCTCAAGAGGCGGTGGACAAACAAAAACCCACTAATTCTGACAAACTCCAAGAAGTGATGATGAAAGAATGGGTGGCTATCAGTCAGGAATTGGCCCAGAAGGTGATTGAGAGCATGCGCAGTCGGATTGCAGAGGTCCTGAAAAAGAAGGGCCAACACTGCAAATACTGACTCTGCATAAATGTCATGTAATTGTCGATAAAAGCCTTTGAAACGTATGAAGTGCGTGTAATTATATTTCACTACATCACAGAAACAACTAAAACAAAGATCTAAAAGCAGTTTAGCAGCAAACTCTGTGAAAACTAATATTTGTGTCATTCTCAAAACTTTTGGCCACGACTGTACAGTATTATTTTTTTTTTTACAAACACAAACAGTTAAACTGTACAAGGCTACATTATTATGAGTTCTGGCTTAGGAAAGGAATGCAATTTACCATTATTATCTCACAAAAGTAAATATTTTATAATTGCAATATTTTCATGTGTAAGAAAATGAGCTTAAATCACTTTCAAAAGAAATATATATATATGCTTATGTGGTCATTTAACCTTCCCTATTTATTGTGGCTTCTCCCACCATGCTGTGCGGTTTATAGCTTCAGTCTTCTTGTGGATTGCTGGTGTTTGGATCTCGGCGGAGTTCCTGTGCTTCCATAGCCATTTGAAGTTAAGTGTCTTCTTCCCCTTTTGTTTATTGTTGGGGTTTCCTTGTGTTGCTCTTTTCCCAGTCATTTGTGTTTAGGCCTGAGGGAGACTCCTGTTCATCCTACCGTTTGGAGGAACAGGTTGTCTCTTGTCCTTACATTAGTTCCAGGGTACTACAGGATGAGTTAGGACTTTAGGTTCCGGTGTATGTACTGACCTACCTCTGGGGTCAGTTCATACTTGCAGTCAGTCAGGACTTTGATTAGGGTTTCTCTAGGAGGTGACCTGCTCCTTTACATAGTTTCCAGGCCTTTTCCCCTCATACCTTTCTCTCCCACGTTTGGTGTGGGTTTCCCGCCCACACCGAAGTGTGACAACCAGTTTGGCTTTGGGCTAAACCTAAGGGCGTTGTCCTAGCGGTTCCCTGGTATTTACTCTTTAACCCCTGTACAGGGATCTGGATTTCGCCACAAGGAACCAACCAGGCTGCTACCTCCTGGAGTAGTCCTGGTGTAGGTGGTTGCCGACCCACGGTGGTCAGAGACACAAGTGTGACGCACCAAGGACACAGGCTGAACACAGTCCAATAGTCAGGGCAGGCTGAGTACAAATCCAGGTCACAGTTCCAAGGTTGGGACAGGCAGCAAAGTCAGAAGACAAACAAGGGAGAAAGCATTGTCTCAGTTGTGAAGGACAGTTGACAGAGCTCTAATCACATGGAGAGCTGAGTGACGTCCGCACCTGCCCGAAACAGCGAGACCGCGGTGGGTACGGATCGCCAGCATGACAGATTGCTCAGCTGCTCTATTACAGTGTGCTAGTGTTTCTGACTAATGGAGTTCCTAACAGGTGCCGATCCAGGGACTCTGTGCTCTATGTAAACCCCTTCCTGCCATACCTCAGTGCCAGTGTCGTGTTTGGGCTCATTAGCTAGGTTCCTGGTTCTTGCTTCTGTGCTGATCTGGATTGCTCGTGTTTTTCACCTCGTCTCGTCCTTTGACCACTCTCTGTCTATTGTTTTTTGTACTGCGTTGTCCTCCTGGTTGTGACCCATTTACGTACGACTGTCTTTGTGCTTCTAGGCATTTGTCTGTCTCTGCACCTTAGTAGCGTAGGGACTGTCGACCAGTTGTGGTGTTGCTACCTAGAGCTTACACTGCAAGAAGATAGGGAAAGCAGGCTGGGTTCTAAGGTAGGGCTCACTGTCCACGTGTGTCCCTACCTACAGGCGTTAAAACTACTTCTTCAGGAAAAATTACAAATGAAAGACTGAGACAACGGGCACAACATTTAGAGAATTTACAACAAGGCGTGTACATGTGGTGATGCATCATCAAGAAGAGCACTAAACTGGTATTGTTACAAGTGGACAAGGTCAGCGGAGATGGTGAGTGTAGATTGGGGATTAGGTAAGTACTTTTTATTTGGAGAAGAGAAAAGGAGCCGACGCAGAGGTGCTCCCCCTAGTGGTGGCTGCAGGCAGTTTTAGAATATACTGTGTAGAGGGAAGCAGGAGCTATGGCGCTGTACAGAGGAGATTCAGCAATGCATTAATAAGCGTAAATATACTGAGAAATACGGGACACAGAATGAGTTCCGTATTAATAAAGCACAACTTTTATCCACCCAGAAATCGGGTAAAGTTACTGAAAGTGTGACTTTTAAATTAAAATATCCATCTAACATCAGTTCGGGCTCTTACGAAGTTTAGCTATGTGGCCCTATGATATATGAAGACGCTAATGGACATATAGATTACCCTACTGTACAACAAATATACATTTACACAGGACGCATCTTAATGTGGAATCCACCAGAGCTCTCATAGTGGATTCACAACAAACCCTGGAGAAATTACAGCAGGATCTTATTGTAGATTTCTGCTTATATAGTATAAAGCAGGCATGCCTAACCTGCGGCCCTCCAGCTGTTGCAAAACAACTCCCAGCAGCAGGGCATGGTGGGAATTGTAGTTTTACAACAGCTAGAGGGCCACAGGTTGAGCATGCCTGGTATATAGTGTCAGTGTACAGTGCGTCATGTCAGTATATAGGGTGTAGTGTCAGTGTACAGTGTGTAGTGTCAGTATATAGGGTGTAGTGTCAGTGTACAGTGTGTAGTGTCAGTATATAGGGTGTAGTGTCAGTGTACAGTGTGTAGTGTCAGTATATAGGGTGTAGTGTCAGTGTACAGTGTGCAGTGTCTGTATATAGTGTGTAGTGTCAGTATACAGTGTGTAGTGTCAGTATACAGTGTGTAGTGTCAGTGTACAGTGTCAGTATACAGTGTGTAGTGTCAGTATACAGTGTGCAGTGTCTGTATATAGTGTGTAGTGTCAGTATACAGTGCGTAGTGTCAGTATATAGTGTGTAGTGTCAGTATACAGTGTCTGTATATAGAGTGTAGTGTCAGTATACAGTGTCTGTATATAGTGTCAGTATACAGTGTGTAGTGTCAGTGTACAGTGTCTATATATAGCGTGTAGTGTCAGTATATAGTGTGTAGTGTCAGTATACAGTGTACAGTGTCAGTATAGTGTGTAGTGTCAGTGTACAGTGTCAGTATATAGTGTGTAGTGTCAGTATACAGTGTCTGTATATAGTGTGTAGTGTCAGTGTGCAGTGTCAGTGTACAGGGTGTAGTGTCAGTGTACAGGGTGTAGTGTCATAATATAGTGTACAGTGTCGGTGTACAGGGTGTAGTGTCAGTATATAGTGTGTAGTGTCAGTATACAGTGTCTGTATATAGAGTGTAGTGTCAGTATACAGTGTGTAGTGTCAGTATACAGTGTCTGTATATAGTGTCAGTATACAGTGTGTAGTGTCAGTGTACAGTGTCTATATATAGCGTGTAGTGTCAGTATATAGTGTGTAGTGTCAGTATACAGTGTACAGTGTCAGTATAGTGTGTAGTGTCAGTGTACAGTGTCAGTATATAGTGTGTAGTGTCAGTATACAGTGTCTGTATATAGTGTGTAGTGTCAGTGTGCAGTGTCAGTATACAGGGTGTAGTGTCAGTGTACAGGGCGTAGTGTCAGTGTACAGGGCGTAGTGTCAGTATACAGGATGTAGTGTCAGTATACAGGGTGTAGTGTCAGTATACAGGGTGTAGTGTCAGTGTACAGGGTGTAGTGTCAGTATACAGGGTGTAGTGGCAGTGTACAGGGTGTAGTGTCAGTATACAGGATGTAGTGTCAGTATACAGGGTGTAGTGGCAGTGTACAGGGTGTAGTGGCAGTGTACAGGGTGCAGTGTCAGTGTACAGGGTGCAGTGTCAGTGTACAGGGTGCAGTGTCAGTGTCCAGGGTACAGTGTCCAGGGTGCAGTGTCAGTGTCCAGGGTGCAGTGTCAGTGTCCAGGGTGCAGTGTCAGTGTACAGGGTGCAGTGTCAGTGTACAGGGTGCAGTGTCAGTGTACAGGGTGCAGTGTCAGTGTACAGGATGTAGTGTCAGTATACAGGGTGTAGTGTCAGTATACAGGGTGTAGTGTCAGTGTACACCAGTAGATGTCAGTCTTGAGTTTCCTTCTTCTGAAGTTCTGAGGTGAAAGTGAAAGTACAGAGCGAGGCCGGAGCGGCGCCATCACAGATCAGGGTGGAGGCTCCTGGCCTCAGGGCTGAGGAGAACATGTCGGAGCTCACAACCGTCCTCTACTCACTGCTGATGGCAGTGCTGACTGCAGGTAGGTCTCCGGGGTAGGAGTGATGTCAGGTAAGTGTCAGTTTGCCGATTCCTAGTACTGCAGCAGGCAGGGAGCTCCGCTCCGGGTCACCGCCCTTCCAGGCTGTAGATTGTGTATGGCAGCGGTAAGTGCTCTTGTCTGTGGTAATATTACCGGATAGCTCAGGGTCTTGTCTCAGCTCGTCTCCCCGACCAGGAGATGGTCACACATGGTCCCAGGATCTGGCCTCAGCAACCCCCTTCCAGTACACCCAGCATTGCTGGGCCAGCAACCATCACCCAACTCCCTGCCTCCTGGTCCTGATAGTTCACCTGCCAGCTCCGACCTCCCCTGATGTCCATGATGAAGTCCATGCTTCGCTCCATTCCTGGTCCTGTCTCCACACTGAGCAGGAAGACACAGAGGCCGCACATCTCCCTCTGAACTCCTGCAGGACACAGGGACTAACAGCTCCTCATACCAGGGACACCAAGCCCTGTCACATGTATATCTGTGGGTTACAGCTGATTGGGGTGTATATCTGTGGGTTACAGCTGATTGGGGTGTATATCTGTGGGTTACGGCTGATCGGGGTGTATATCTGTGGGTTGCGGCTGATCGGGTGTATATCTGTGGGTTGCGGCTGATCGGGGTGTATATCTGTGGGTTGCGGCTGATCGGGGTGTATATCTGTGGGTTGCGGCTGATCGGGGTGTATATCTGTGGGTTGCGGCTGATCGGGGTGTATATCTGTGGGTTGCGGCTGATCGGGGTGTATATCTGTGGGTTGCGCCTAATCGGGGTGTATATCTGTGGGTTGCGCCTGATCGGGGTGTATATCTGTGGGTTGCGCCTGATCGGGGTGTATATCTGTTGTTTTGTGGCTGATCGGGGTGTATATCTGTTGTTTTGTGGCTGATCGGGGTGTATATCTGTGGGTTGCGGCTGATCGGGGTGTATATCTGTGGGTTGCGGCTGATCGGGTGTATATCTGTGGGTTGCGGCTGATCAGGGTGTATATCTGTGGGTTGCGGCTGATCGGGTGTATATCTGTGGGTTTTGGCTGATCGGGGTGTATATCTGTTGTTTTGTGGCTGATCGGGGTGTATATCTGTTGTTTTGTGGCTGATCGGGGTGTATATCTGTTGTTTTGCGGCTGATCGGGGTGTAGATCTGTGGGTTGCGGCTGATCGGGGTGTAGATCTGTGGGTTGCGGCTGATCGGGGTGTAGATCTGTGGGTTGCGGCTGATCGGGGTGTATATCTGTTGTTTTGTGGCTGATCGGGGTGTATATCTGTGGGTTGCGGCTGATCGGGGTGTATATCTGTGGGTTGCGGCTGATCGGGTGTATATCTGTGGGTTGCGCCTGATCGGGGTGTATATCTGTGGGTTGCGGCTGATCGGGGTGTATATCTGTGGGTTGCGGCTGATCAGGTGTATATCTGTGGGTTTTGGCTGATCGGGGTGTATATCTGGGTTTTGGCTGATCGGGGTGTATATCTGGGTTTTGGCTGATCGGGGTGTATATCTTGTTTTGTGGCTGATCGGGGTGTATATCTGTTGTTTTGTGGCTGATCGGGGTGTATATCTGTTGTTTTGCGGCTGATCGGGGTGTATATCTGTTGTTTTGCGGCTGATCGGGGTGTATATCTGTGGGTTGCGGCTGATCGGGGTGTATATCTGTGGGTTGCGGCTGATCGGGGTGTATATCTGTGGGTTGCGGCTGATCGGGGTGTATATCTGTGGGTTGCGGCTGATCGGGGTGTATATCTGTGGGTTGCGGCTGATCGGGGTGTATATCTGTGGGTTGTGGCTGATCGGGGTGTATATCTGTGGGTTGTGGCTGATCGGGTGTATATCTGTGGGTTGTGGCTGATCGGGTGTATATCTGTGGGTTGTGGCTGATCGGGTGTATATCTGTGGGTTGCGGCTGATCGGGGTGTATATCTGTGGGTTGCGGCTGATCGGGTGTATATCTGTGGGTTTTGGCTGATCGGGGTGTATATCTGTGGGTTGCGGCTGATCGGGGTGTATATCTGTGGGTTTTGGCTGATCGGGGTGTATATCTGTGGGTTGCGGCTGATCGGGGTGTATATCTGTGGGTTGCGGCTGATCGGGGTGTATATCTGTGGGTTGCGGCTGATCGGGGTGTATATCTGTGGGTTGCGGCTGATCGGGGTGTATATCTGTGGGTTGCGGCTGATCGGGTGTATATCTGTGGGTTTTGGCTGATCGGGGTGTATATCTGTGGGTTGCGGCTGATCGGGGTGTATATCTGTGGGTTTTGGCTGATCGGGGTGTATATCTGTGGGTTATGATTGAGCATGGTGCATATGTTTGGTGTGACATCTCGGGGTCTCTTGACTCTCTGGCATTGCCGCCATCTTGATTCAAGGAGCCGCTCCTCCACTGTAGGTTCTGGAGACTAACTGACCAGTCACCACCCACCAAAACCACGTATCGTTCTTCCCCCACGCAGCCAACATGCGGACACTGGAAGACACATTGGGGGTCATTTATGAAGACTTTTACTCCTTATTTTAATGCTGCGTTTGACTCGTAGGAATATCGGGGGAGTGTCACAGTTCACACCGATCATTTCAGAAATCCTGTATCCAGGAGGGTCCGTGCCCCAAGTCCCTGATGTAGTGAGCCGGCTACATGGCAGACACTTCCCGAGTGTCTATCCTGGTACCCCAACTCACCGTTCCCCAAGAAAAAGATGTTGTGTCTGTAGCAGGGCTGGAATGAGGCGTGACGCCACCATTTTTTGTCCTGACCAGCCTGCCCTATGCATAGGGGAGTGTTTCCGCAAGTACCACACACAGGTACACTATTAGTGTAGGGATTGCGTGACACAGGACAGGCACACAGGGGTCTTAGGGCCCATTCACACAGAGCTGCCACAAACCTCTCCTTTTACCTGGGACAAAGTGCATAATGTACTTCGCCACATCTCTGGGCGCTTTGCACATTGTCCCATGGGGAAGGAGAGGTTTGTCCTCTAAAGGTAGAAAAAATAAAAATAAAATCACAAGTAAGCAAAAAAGTTAATGTTCTTTTTCAAATGTTATATAAAGTTTGCTGCCTTTTTTTTTTTTTAAGCTTCTAGGTGGACCAAGCGATCAACCAGCTGCAGCACTGATGTGTCGGTGTATGCGGTGCTGCAAGACGAGATTCCTCCTCTGCAGTAAAAAAGATACATTTGCCGAGGCTTATGAGCTGAGGGGCGGTGTTCATATGCTTTGGCAAACACTTTGTATAAAAAATAAAAAATACTCTGGCAATGATTTATTCATCCACATCAATTGATGTGAATGGAGAAATCGGGTTTGCCAGGGCATACGAGCTGAAGTGGGTTTGGATGTTGGGCGGAGCTCCTATGTCCTGGCAGACGCCTTTCCCTTTTTTTTTTGCCCATTTTTGGGCAGAGATTTTTTTGGGGCGAGTTCATGTGCCAAAAAATAAAATTTGACAAGTTAGTAGAATATGAGACTAAGAAAAAAATAAATAAAATCATTTTCCGCTAACTTGTGCCAAAAAAAAAATCTTCTATGAACTCGCCATGCCCCTTACAGAATACCTTGGGGTGTCTTCTTTCCAAAATGGGGTCACATGTGGGGTATTTATACTGCCCTGGCATTTTAGGGGCCCTAAAGCGTGAGAAGAAGTCTGGAATCCAAATGCGTAAAAATGCCCTGTGAAATCCTAAAGGTACTCATTGGAATTTGGGCCCCTTTGTGCACCTAGGCTGCAAAAAAGAGTCACACGTGGTATCGCCGTACTCAGAAGAAGTAGGGCAATGTGTTTTGGGGTGTATTGTTACATATACCCATGCTGGGTGTGAGAATTATCTCTGTAAATGACAACTTTTTAATTTTTTTTTTTTTTTATACAAAGTTGTCTCACAATTTAGCCCCGCCCAAAATGCCAGAACAGTAAACACACCCCACAAATGACCCCATTTCGGAAAGTAGACACCCCAAGGTAATCACTGAGGGGCATAGTGAGTCCGTGGGAGATTTAATTTTTTTTCCCACAAGTTAGCAGAAATGGAAACTTTATTATTATTTTTTTTCCTCACAGTGTCATTTTCTGCTAACTTGTGAAAAAAAATTAAATCATACATAAACTCACCATGTCCCTCCGCGAATACTTTGGGGTGTCTTCTTTCTAAAATGGGGTCATTTGGGGGGTATTTATACTATCCTGGCATTCTAGCACCTCAGGAAACATGACAGGTGCTCAGAAAGTCAGAGCTGCTTCAAAATGCGGAAATTCACATTTTTGTACCATAGTTTGTAAACGCTATAACTTTTGCGCAAACCAATAAATATACACTTATTGGATTTTTTTTATCAAAGACATGTAGCACAATAAATTCTGACACAAACTTGTATAGAAATGTAATTATATTTAAACAATTTTACCAGAAAAAGTTAAAAATACACTTTTTTTGAGAAAATTGCGGTCTTTTTGGATTAATATCAGAAAAACTAAAAATCTCAGCAGCAATCAAATACCACCAAAAGAAAGCTCTATTAGTGAGAAGAAAAGGAGGTAAAATTCATTTGGGTGGTAAGTTGCATGACCGAGCAATAAACCGTTAAAGTTGTGAAGTGCAGAATTGTAAAAAAAAAAAAAAAAGGGCCTGGTCACTAGGGGGGTATAAACCTGTGGTCCTTAAGTGGTTAAAGGCAATGAACATCCATTTAGACTAAAATGAATTGGATATCAATGTATTTACCTAAAAAGGCACAACAGAGCTGAGGTCTGATGAAATATATATATATTTTTCATATTTTCCTCCTCTGAACCCTAGTTGTGTCTTATGGGGTGAAAAATATGTTATATAACAATTAGGGGTGCACCGAAATTCCGGCAGCCGAAAATATCGGCCGAAAATGCACCTAATCCATTTCGGCCGATATTTGTACATATCGGCAGAAAATAGCGGGAGGGACTGGGAGGAGGAGCTGGGGGCCGGTGTGTTCACTGTGCTCCGGCCCCCAGCTCCAGTAGTTATAAAATGTGTACAATTAATACGGATTCTATTCATGAGGCCCCCTCTACGCACATCCTACTCACAGGGCTGTGCTGGCCGGCCGGGCAGACGAGCGGCAGCGTCACGACTGACGTCATGTGCCCGGCCTACTTTCTGAATGAAGGAGGCGGCGCAGGCATGTGACGTCAGTCGTGACGCTGCCGCTCGTCTGCCCGGCCGGCCAGCACAGCCCTGTGAGTAGGATGTGCGTAGAGGGGGCCTCATGAATAGAATCCGTATTAATTGTACACATTTTATAACTACTGGAGCTGGGGGCCGGAGCACAGTGAACACACCGGCCCCCAGCTCCTCCTCCCAGTCCCTCCCGCTATTTTCTATTAATTGTACAATGGGGGGGGGTCTGTGGATGGCACTGTTATGGGGTGGGTGGGGGTCTGTGGATGGCACTGTTATGGGGTGGGTGGGGGTCTGTGGATGGCACTGTTATGAGGTGGGGGGGTCTGTGGATGGCACTGTTATGGGGTGGGTGGGGGTCTGTGGATAGCACTGTTATGGGGTGGGGGGTCTTTTAAAAGTATTTGGGCAAAAAGGCAGTTTCGGTTTCGGTCAAGGGGTATCCTGAATTTTCGGTTTCGGACCAGAATTTTCATTTCGGTGCACCCCTAATAACAATGAAAGTTTTTTTGCCAGAAATGTAGTAAATCGGTGATGGACAAGAGCACTTCACTCATTGCCAATTTGATATTGGAGTTGAAGGGGCCGTAGATAATTCCGCAGAAGGGTCCTCTGATATGACCCTTGTATTTAGGAAGTGTGGCAGTAATAGCACGGGCCCTGCTCCTTATGGACCCGTCTTACTAAACTTTCTACCTTTGACTTTAGACATAAATCTATAAAGGCAGCTGAGGGGTGATCTTGATTCAATGATTTCCATCCTTATAGGAGTGTGAACAGCGTCTGACCCCTATATTATTGACCCGGTCTTTTCAGGGCCACCAATACATTATAGCCTCCCCTGTTCTGTTACTCACGGCCTCCACCATCTTCTGGGAGGGGGTAGGTTGGGACGTGAGACCCCGCTCGTGTGTTTGCTGACCTCAAATATTCAGTTTCCAGAGACACTATTCTCTTCTTATTTCTTCAGATGGTCTGATCGTCACGATGAAGGCGCCACTTATCTCGGCCATGAGAGATGAGAATGTGACAATCCCCTGTGAGTTTTCAGACTTTATTTCTTGGAGAGCTATGAATGTGCAATGGATCAAATCACAGAATGGAATTAGGACTGAAGTGTTCCGGTATATACCCGGACGGCCGAAGGCCTTCAGAGCCGGATCCTATATGGAGGAGGAGAGCGAAATCCAGAGAGGAAATGCCGCCCTTCACATCCCGCGGGTGCAGCTCAGTGACGATGGAGAATACATCTGTGTTGTTGTAGTGACCCCGGACTACAAGGAAGGGAGAAGCACTCTGGAGGTGTCGGGTGAGTCGCACAGGTGTCGGGTGGGTTTCTATGCTTATTAATACATATTACTGCTTTATTCACAAGAACAATATATGGTTATAAAGACACCAGTAATATGTGTTAGCTAAACCACTCCACTCTCTCTTACCCCCCCCTATCTTTATAGGAGTGGGCTGGTCTGACTTCCTATCGGGAGGGAGAGCTAGCTAGGCTAGTGAGGAGATGGGGAGCACATTCATCAACCCCTGCTCCTTAGGGCATTAGGACCAGAAATCCAGCTCTACTTTGAGGAACACTGCTCCTGAGAGACAGGAAGGTCCAAGGGCCACAGAGTCCATCCAAGCTATGGCATACAAGAAAGCAGAGTGCTCAGGAAATACAGTTTACAGACACTGCTGCAAGGTGGGGGAGAACAAGTCAAGATACCCATCATCCCAGTTTAGGCAAGTTTGAAGGCCTGCATTACATAGTGGACACCTACAGTCACAGGTGCCAGCTTTATAGCCGTAGTAAAGAGGGATGAGGAGAGAGAGACTTTGTAAGCTAACAGATTTCTGAATGCCAGGAATTGCCATCTGACCAGCCACCACACCTCATCTGGTGACAGAGACTGCACCATGTACTCAATATTGCTGGATTATTATTTGCACTCAGTAAAGAAAACAGTTTGTTATTTTTCAATGTCTGGCTGATTCCTTCACCCCTTTTCACAATACAAAATCCCAGGGAGCATAGGCCTGAGGGAGTACACCGGGACACAACATCTCAACAGGGCCACGATCACTCGTATCCTCTGCACTGGTTCCTCAGGGGCTCGCTGCACATCCATACATCGGTCACAATTAACACACCCCAAATAAAACCACTGTCCTCAGGCAAACACTTTCACAGGTCCAAAGTGCCTACTTCTTGTGCATCCGCTTAACCACCTCTCATTTTGCTGTATGGAAGCACATGTAAGACCTACCTCAGTCGTAGGAGGGACAGTGAGCTTCAAAGACTGTCTTGGCCAAGGTTGTCACTTGGGATCTATTGTATATCTAGTGAACACTGTGCCCTTTGGTGACACGGCCACTCCTGTGCCCTTTGGTGACACGGCCACAGAGCTATATGATGGCTTGCTATTTTTCTATTTTAATAGTTCTGATATTTTTGGACACGGCGATACTTGTAATAGGGGTGCTCTTCTGATTGCTTGTCCCGTTGACCATAAATGAGAACTATTATGGTTTTAACACTGTACCTGCTGAGCTGTGCCTCTTTGATGAATTTAAAGGCAGTGTAATGACCAGCGGGTGAGAACTCGCTGTCTCACGTGACCGACTACCTCTAAGGACGATGTCTGAGTACACCCCTCGTTTTTCACACGTACCTCTGAGGGTGAGGATAGACTTTCCTGAGGGGTGTACCAGGTGTTACCTCAGAGGGGAATTGGAACACGAGGGAATCGGGACCTGAGTGTAAATCCACTGGACTGACCTCCAGGTAACACGATACACCCATTGGATGCTAGGAGGCCAGAGGCTGATTCGATGGAAGCATAATCAGGGTACGAAGCAGAAGTCAGGGCTGGAGGCAGTCAGGCAAAGTCCATAAAATGTAATCCGAAGTCCAGTACACAGAATAATACAGTTGGAGGAGGCGCCTTTAAATGCACATTGCAGACCAGCCATAGGCTGGGGAAAATAGAGGGTGAGCACATGCTGCCTGACAAAAGGAGAGACATGCACGCCCTAACAAACAATACAGGACTCTGAGCCGGAGTGCAAACTCCAATCAGAGCTAGAAGGAGGATGCCAGACACTACATAGCTGCACCCCTGCCAGCAAGGATAAGGAAGCGCCGACACAGGGAGTATACAACAATTATGCTACCCTCTGCCTGCACACTTGCCAGCGGCAGCAGGAGGAAGTGAAGGAGCCTAATGCCTGTGCCTGCGTGTAGGTGCAGCGCAGGCACAGAGAGGTAGGCTAACAGTCCCCCCCCCACACACACACAATTTACACCCCCTCTCCTCGGGCCTGGCCCTTGAAAAAAAAAAATTGCTGAAGAAGAGGGGCATTGGTGTTCTCTCTTGGTTCCCAAGACCTTTTCACAGGACCAAATCCTTTTCAGTCTATGAGAAACAAGGTCCTACCTCTTCTCTTCTTCATGCCCAGAATACTTTTGACCTTGTAGACATTCCTTTCACTGACCGAAGTAGGAGTAGGGGCAGGTTTTTTACAGAAACGATTGAGGACGACTGGCTTCAGCATAGAGACATGGAAAGAATTCGGTACCCGGAGAGAGGCAGGCAAGTTCAACTTGTAGGACACATCATTAATTGTCTCTTGGACTTCAAATGGACCAATAAAGCGTGGACCCAATTTATAAGAAGGTATCTTAAGGCCTCATGCACACAACTGTATGTATTTTGCGGTCCGCAAAAAATACGGATTACTTTGTGCATTCCGTATTTTGCGGAATGTAACAGCTGGCCCCTAATAGAACAGTACTATCCTTGTCCGTAATGCGGACAATAATAGGACATGTTCTATTTTTTTGCGGAACGAAAATAGACATACGGAAATGGAATGCACACTGAGTACCTTCCATTTTTTTCCGCATACGGTCCACAAAAAACCCCAAACAGACATGGAAAGAGAATACGTTTGTGTGCATGAGGCCTAAGCCAGATGTATTTAGAAGACAACCAGACCTTATCACCAGGACGAAATTAGGGACCACTCCTGCGCCTCCTATCTGCAAAGTCCTTCATTCTTGCAGATGCTTCCTTCAATGCAGTCTGTTTCCTTCCAAAACTTCGAATAATCTCTAGGGATCTCATCAACCACAGGAAGGCTGGAGGTAGACGCTACTGGAAGTGGGATATTGTGTTGTTGGCCATAAACAGTGAAGAATGGTGAAAATTCTGCACAGGGCAAGAGCTTGACCTGCTCATTATAATGTAAGGCTCTGGTTGACCCATTCAATTGGCCATTAGACTGAGGATGATATACTGACGAGAAGTGCAGGGACACTTCCAACAGCTTGCAAAGAGCCCTCCAAAACCTAGAAATGAATTGATCACCTCTATCGGAGACAATACGATAAGGAAAATTATGAAGATGGAAAATGTGCTGGATGAATCTCTTGGCCAGTTGAGTAGCTGAAAGAACACCTGGCAGAGGGAAAAAAATGCGCCATTTTGAAAAGAACTGTCCACATCTACCCAAATGGCGGAGCAGCCAGAAGAAACAGGCAAGTCTATGATAAAGTCAATGGCTATTTGCTGCCAGGGGGTCTCGGGGACAAGAAGAGGAAGCAGGAGACCAGAGGGGTGCTGTTTAGGCATCTTATTCTGTGCACACAAGGGACAGGCTGAGACAAAATCTCGAATAACCTTCCAAGTGGACAGTCACCAGTACCATTGAGTAGGGATCGACCGATTATCGGATTTACCGATATTATCGGCCGATATTCAGGATTTTGAACACTATCGGTATCGGCATCTATTTTGCCGATATTCCGATAGCGTATGGGGAACACAGATCGCGCTGCTGACAGCGCTCTCCGTGTTCCCTCAGCAGCAGCACAGGGGGAGAAGGAGCAGTGTCTCCTCCCCCTGTGCTGCTGCTGCCGCTGCCGCCAATGTAAGGACAGGGGACAGGAGGAGGGGAGGAGCTATGGCCACTGCTCCACCAATGAAGATTAATCTATCATTCATTCATATACAGGAGGCGGGAGCTGCAGAATGACATAGCCTGCTCCCGGCCTCTATGAACTGTAGCTGCGATCTGCGGTAGTTAACTCCTCAGGTGCCGCGGATCGCAGCTACAGCTCATAGAGGTCGGGAGCCGGCTATGTGATCCTGCAGCTCCCGCCTCCTGTATATGAATAAATGCGAGATTAAGCTTCATTGGTGGCGCAGTGCGCCCCCCCAAGCCCCCAGTATCAGACATTGGTGGCGCAGTGCGCCCCCCCCCCCCAGTATTAAGCATTGGTGGCGCAGTGCGCCTCCCCCCCAAGCCCCCCCAGTATTAAGCATTGGTGGCGCAGTGCGCCCCCCCTCCCCCCCAGTTTTTATCTGGAGAATGAAATTAAAGTAGGCAAAGAACAAGGACCATCTAGCTTAACCAAGGATTAAGTCTTTGTGCAGACTGCAGATAGGTAAGATTCTTGTGGTCAATATAGGTCAATATAGATCACCACAAGATGAGCTGCTCCATCCAGAAAGTAACACCAGTCTTCCAGTGTCCTCTTGATGGCCAACAACTCTCTGTCCCTAATCGAGTAGTTGCACTCAAGAGCGGAGAAGTCCTTGAAGAAAAAGCCACAGGTTGTCATCTTCCCAGAGGAAGATTTTTGTGAAAGCACAGCTCAATAGACGATGCATCCACCTCAAGAAAAAATTGCTTAGTAGCATCAGAACGATGAAGCAAAGGCCTGCTTCAGAGCTTGAAAGGCCGATTCAGCCTCAGATATCCAATTCTTTGGATTCGCTTCTTTGCGGGTCAAGCCTGATATGGGAGCTGTCAAGGACATGAAGTGTGGAACAAATTGGTGGTAATAGTTTGCGAACCCTAGGAAATGCTGGATTGCTTTCAAACCAAAAGGACGAGGTCACTTTAAAATAGCTGACAGCGTCTCATACATTTTTGAAACTTGACATACAGTGTCAGGGATCGAACCGGGAGACTCTGGCGTCCTAGGCTGTAGCCTTGCTCACTAGACTACAGAGCTTCCTGGACAGTTTCTGTTACTTTTTTGAACCACCTCCTTGACCTGAATGTTCCTGCTTTTGGTTCGACCAATCAGATCTGTGTATGCCCTATTTAAGGAAGACCATGTCACTTCCTCCCTTGCCAGATTATTGAGCTATCTCAGCCGTAGTCTTGCTTCAGCCTCTCAGTATTTTGTCTGCTAACCTGCTCGTGTACCGAACTCTACCTCCATCGACTACTCTCCTGCCTCATCCTGCCTCATCCTGAATCCTTGCACCTGCCATCTCGTGTACTGAACTCTGCCTCCATTGACTACTCTCTTGCCTCATCCTGAATCCTTGTACCTGCCATCCCGTGTACCGACCCAGGACTGCCTGACTACTCTCTTGCCTTCCTCATTCTTCGGCACTCATCTACCACGTGCACCTTATCGGGTCCATTGAGCCACCGCCATTCCTGCATATCGGGATCATTCATCCATTCCGTTTCCGCGCTCCTCTGTTCCTGTGTCGCTGCCATTGGACTCCTTCCCCTCTTCGAGTAACCTCTACAAGCAATTGTGCAGGTAACCTTAACATACAGACTATTCTCTCCTAATCTTTGCAAAACCTCATGGACTTGTTTCCAGGGGGAAGCCAAATCTGGAGAGAAAAAAACAAGAATTTCGTAAAGGTACATCCCCACGCAGGAATAGAGCAAGTCTGAAGATGTCATTCCGCGGCAGGCAGACCCTGGATATTGGTTGCTACCTGTTGTGATCGAGCCCACTGAACAGAAGACATCTTTCTGGGCAGGACATATTTTTGTAGATACATATCCAAATTAATGTGATAAACTGCCGGTTGCAGAATTGGTGGTAGCAACTAGGGATGAGCGAATCGACTTCAGATGAAACTTCCAAGGTGCTAGTTGGAACCGAACCTGAGTTTGGGAAATGTTTTTTTTACAGTACAAATTAATTTATGAAATTATTATGCAAAGTCTCGCGAGACTTCGCAAAGCAATAACTTTTGGTCATGGGAGCCAATACGTTCTAATACTGCACAGAGCTCCGGCTCCGTACAGTGTGACGACACACAATGCTATGTACCCGTAGGACTGGCTTAGTTGTCCATAGCAACCAATCAGATTCTCCCTTTCATTTTCCAATGAAGCGATAAAAAATAAAAGGAGGAATCTGATAGGTTGTTATGTGCAACTAAGCCAGTTCTACTTTACAGCAGTTTGAAAAATGACTATATATATATATATATATACAGTACAGACCAAAAGTTTGGACACACCTTCTCATTCAAAGAGTTTTCTTTATTTTCATGACTATGAACATTGTAGATTCACACTGAAGGCATCAAAACTATGAATTACCACATGTGGAATTATATACATAACAAAAAAGTGTGAAACAACTGAAAATATGTCATATTCTAGGTTCTTCAAAGTAGCCGCCTTTTGCTTTGATTACTGCTTTGCACACTCTTGGCATTCTCTTGATGAGCTCCAAGAGGTAGTCACCTGAAATGGTCTTCCAACAGTCTTGAAGGAGTTCCCAGAGATGCTTAGCACTTGTTGGCCCTTTTGCCTTCACGCTGCGGTCCAGCTCACCCCAAACCATCTCGATTGGGTTCAGGTCCGGTGACTGTGGAGGCCAGGTCATCTGGCGCAGCACCCCATCACTCTCCTTCATGGTCAAATAGCCCTTACACAGCCTGGAGGTGGGTTTGGGGTCATTGTCCTGTTGAAAAATAAATGATGGTCCAACTAAACGCAAACCGGATGGAATAGCATGCCGCTGCGAGATGCTGTGGTAGCCATGCTGGTTCAGTATGCCTTCAATTCTGAATAAATCCCCAACAGTGTCACCAGCAAAGCACCCCCACACCATCACACCTCCTCCTCCATGCTTCACGGTGGGAACCAGGCATGTAGAGTCCATCCGTTCACCTTTTCTGCATCGCACAAAGACACGGTGGTTGGAACCAAAGATCTCAAATTTGGACTCATCAGACCAAAGCACAGATTTCCACTGGTCTAATGTCCATTCCTTGTGTTCTTTAGCCCAAACAAGTCTCTTCTGCTTGTTGCCTGTCCTTAGCAGTGGTTTCCTAGCAGATCTTCTACCATGAAGGCCTGATTCACACAGTCTCCTCTTAACAGTTGTTCTAGAGATGTGTCTGCTGCTAGAACTCTGGGTGGCATTGACCTGGTCTCTAATCTGAGCTGCTGTTAACCTGCGATTTCTGAGGCTGGTGACTCGGATGAACTTATCCTCCGCAGCAGAGGTGACTCTTGGTCTTCCTTTTCTGGGGCGGTCCGCATGTGAGCCAGTTTCTTTGTAGTGCTTGATGGTTTTTGTGACTGCACTTGGGGACACTTTCAAAGTTTCCCCAATTTTTCGGACTGACTGACCTTCATTTCTTAAAGTAATGATGGCCACTAGTTTTTCTTTACTTAGCTGCTTTTTTCTTGCCATAATACAAATTCTAACAGTCTATTCAGTAGGACTATCAGCTGTGTATCCACCTGACTTCTCCACAACGCAACTGATGGTCCCAACCCCATTTATAAGGCAAGAAATCCCACTTATTAAACCTGACAGGGCACACCTGTGAAGTGAAGACCATTTCAGGTGACTACCTCTTGGAGCTCATCAAGAGAATGCCAAGAGTGTGCAAAGCAGTAATCAAAGCAAAAGGTGGCTACTTTGAAGAACCTAGAATATGACATATTTTCAGTTGTTTCACACTTTTTTGTTATGTATATAATTCCACATGTGATAATTCATAGTTTTGATGCCTTCAGTGTGAATCTACAATTGTCATAGTCATGAAAATAAAGAAAACTCTTTGAATGAGAAGGTGTGTCCAAACTTTTGGTCTGTACTGTATGTAAAGTACTCCAAACATCACCTACAAACAGGCTCCCACTATAAAGAACATTCTGGCCCTTGGTAGACTCTGACAACTTGTAGAAAGGAACACTATCACGCTTAGTAATTCTCCAGAAGTTATAGATGTGTATCCCTTCGATGCCTGTGTTGCCGTTCCATATCACATTGGGCTCTGGGATTCTGTTCTAATGTTACAGAAGAAGAATTTCCAATTAAGCAATTCATGAACTGTAGAGGTCCACTGCCTGGTGGTAGCTGGGGTGCCCTTGATGTTAGATGAATAGGACATTGGGGAGGGAACAGGAGAACATGGGAAGCTGATGTGGACACCAATAACCAGGGGGGCTTGGGTAACTAAATTATAGTCTTTCTTTTACTGAAAAGATGATGGGTGTCACAGTTCAAACACAATCAGTAGGCCCAGGTATATCACAAGGTATGCTTTTCTCAAGGGCTACTTTGGTGCTCCTCCATGAGCCTCTTTTCACAGATACGTGCAATCTTTGCAACTGACCAAAGTCGTGCAAGTTCTCTGCAATGCCCAACTGTGTAGTGCAGTCCTACTTCGGGTGGCCAGTCAGACTGAGTAGCGTGGCGGGCGCCAGAAGCAATATAACCTAAACCGCGTGCAGTAAAGTCTGTAGCCGTATGCATGTGTTACCTCTTCTGTCTTTGTCCAAGCACTGTCCCTTTGGGTGGTCCTGAACCTTCTGCAATAATTCAGGCTTTTCACTCACAGTGATGGTGTCTCCCTGGAAGATTCCTTTCTTCTGCTTTAGCTTGTGTGGTTACCCACCAACAGCAGCATACAAATCTTTAACTCTTGGCCGACTAACCAGCAGCAAGTCTCCAGCCAGGGGAAAGTGGGGCCAGTTACTAAGAACTTCCAGTTAACTATTTACCTTCCATATACAGCTTTTTGGAATACATACTGCATAGTAAAGTCACATTAGCCTTTTGCACCACTGAAAGTGCATAGTAAGCATCTCAGTAAAAATGTTAACTATTTTTTAAGTGAACCACAGTGTATTATAACATTAACCCTTTAGCAGTGAGGCACTGGGTCACTGCACTGATCAGCTGTTTTTCAGTCGCACCAGAACTACAGCTCGTTAAGTGACAGAGCCGGTTACTGAAGCGCTACTGAGAAGCATCTGATCCAACTCCCCCCACCATCCCCCCGATCTGACATAAATGACCGATCGTAAGGATAACCCATCTATATCAAAATCCCCCCCCCAAAACCTTGAAATTTCCAATATGTACTGATGGAATCATTTCATGTGATACAATGCATACAGATGGTAATAATGGGTGTTCTCTCTTGTGTAGCTGTGCCCTCGGCTGCCCTGATACCCGGAGATGCCATCAGAGTGGAGCTGGGAAACGAGAAAGTGGTGTCCTGTGACATAAGCAACTTTTACCCTGAAGATATCACCATTCGCTGGGTGCAAAACGAGAAAGACTCTACAAAATGCGTTGTCCTGAACAAAGGAACCTGCACCGGGGACACCATTACTAATACCGATGGGACGTTCAATACTAGCAGTCAGCTGACCTTATATCCTACAATGAAGGACGACGGCTACAAATATTCATGTGTGGTGAAGCATCGATCTCTGCAGCAGGACCTGATGAAGAACTTCACCCTCACAGTAACAGGTGAGGAGCCCCAATCCCCGAAATGTCAGAACATCATAGGCTGTAATATTCCATAGGGCAGATACGGAGACGCCGCTCTGTGGTCTTCCTGCTGTTCTTCTTCTATGTCTTATCCCACTGCAAAGTGACCTGAAATCCAGGAGACGGAAAACAGCGGAGAACATCATGGCCCGATGGAACCGGAATATTATACAAAATCCTCCTCATATTATGTACACTTTGCCCTAGTGCCCCCGGTAGCCCCTCGCCCCAACATTCAGCTCATACTGAGAATGACACCTACCAAAATGCTTGGGTTCCTGTGTAACCTACACTAACTCCTGTGAACCTGTGTAGAGTAGCAACCACCTAACAAAAAAATCTGACACTGGGGACGACCAGGTACAAATCTACACACGGCCAGACTGTCCATAGATCCTACAGGGAAACTTCCTGGTGGGCCGATGACCAGGGCGCCACCTAAGCCCTCTTTACGGCCATCAGCCAAGTAAGTAATGATCTGATGCTCCCAGACGGAAGTTACGCTGGGAGCATCAAGTACCTATGTACCTGGCTGATGGCCTCCGGCACCCTCCAGGCTCCTAAACTCAACCGTATAGCCATCCTGAGGCAACTGGAGTAGGAGCACATAACGTGGCAGCTTCAGGGGAGGTATCTGGTTCTGCTGGGGCAGTATATTGTGCTGCACCGTGGTATCTGGTTCTGCTGGGGCAGTATATTGTGCTGTACTGTGGTATCTGGTTCTGCTGGGGCGGTATATTGTGTTGCACTGTGGTATCTGGTTCTGCTGGGGCGGTATATTGTGCTGTACTGTGGTATCTGGTTCTGCTGGGGCGGTATATTGTGCTGCACTGTGGTATCTGGTTCTGCTGGGGCAGTATATTGTGCTGTACTGTGGTATCTGGTTCTGCTGGGGCGGTATATTGTGTTGCACTGTGGTATCTGGTTCTGCTGGGGCGGTATATTGTGCTGCACCGTGGTATCTGGTTCTGCTGGGGCGGTATATTGTGCTGCACTGTGGTATCTGGTTCTGCTGGGGCAGTATATTGTGCTGCACTGTGGTATCTGGTTCTGTAGGAGCGGTATATTGTGCTGCACTGTGGTATCTGGTTCTGCTGGGGCGGTATATTGTGCTGCACTGTGGTATCTGGTTCTGCTGGGGCAGTATATTGTGCTGCACTGTGGTATCTGGTGCTGCTGGGGCAGTATATTGTGCTGCACTGTGGTATCTGGTCCTGCTGGGGCGGTATATTGTGCTGCACTGTGGTATCTGGTTCTGCTGGGGCGGTATATTGTGCTGCACTGTGGTATCTGGTTCTGCTGGGGCGGTATATTGTGCTGCACTGTGGTATCTGGTTCTGGGGCAGTATATTGTGCTGCACTGTGGTATCTGGTGCTGCTGGGGCAGTATATTGTGCTGCACTGTGGTATCTGGTCCTGCTGGGGCGGTGTATTGTGCTGCACTGTGGTATCTGGTTCTGGGGCAGTATATTGTGCTGCACTGTGGTGTCTGGTTCTGCTGGGGCGGTATATTGTGCTGCACTGTGGTATCTGGTTCTGCTAGGGCGGTATATTGTCCTGCACTGTGGTGTCTGGTTCTGCTGAGGCGGTATATTGTGCTGCACTGTGGTATCTGGTTCTGCTGGGGCGGTATATTGTGCTGCACTGTGGTATCTGGTTCTGGGGCAGTATATTGTGCTGCACTGTGGTGTCTGGTTCTGCTGGGGCAGTATATTGTGCTGCACTGTGGTATCTGGTTCTGTTGGAGCAGTATATTGCGTTGCACTGTCTGGGGGTTCAGTGATATAATAGGAAGGTCAGCCTCTGAGATGTCTGGGGGCTCAGTGATCTAATAGGAAGGTCAGCCTCTGAGATGTCTGGGGGCTCAGTGATCTAATAGGAAGGTCAGCCTCTGAGATGTCTGGGGGCTCAGTGATCTAATAGGAAGGTCAGCCTCTGAGATGTCTGGGGGCTCAGTGATCTAATAGGAAGGTCAGCCTCTGAGATGTCTGGGGTTCAGTGATATAATAGGAAGGTCAGCCGCTGAGATGTCTGGGGGCTCAGTGATATAATGGGAAGGTCAGACGCTGAGATCTCTGGGGGTTCAGTGATATAATAGGAAGGTCAGCCGCTGAGATGTCTGGGGGCTCAGTGATCTAATAGGAAGGTCAGCCTCTGAGATGTCTGGGGGCTCAGTGATATAATAGGAAGGTCAGCCGCTGAGACGTCTGGGGTTCAGTGATATAATAGGAAGGTCAGCCGCTGAGATGTCTGGGGGCTCAGTGATATACCGTATTTTTCGCCCTATAAGACGCACCTTGGTTTTCGAGGAGGAAAATAAGAAAAAAAAATTTTTGAACCAAAAGGTGTGCTTTGAACTAATGGTAGCCTGTGAATGACAGTATTATGGGGGTCTGTGGGTGGCACTGTTATAGGGACATCTGTGGATGGCATGACACTGCTATGGGGGGGATCTGTGGATGACAGATAAATAGCATCTTATGCTATGTGTCATCCACAGATCCTCCTCCCCATGAGTGTCCCTGTGTATTGTGAATGACCCCCCAATACAGGGGGTGGGAGCTGGCACCTACAGTAGTTTTGTAATGGCAGCGGGGCCCAGTGCAGTCACTGTATTCTATTGCACCGGGCCCCGCTCACTGTACTAATCGTATCTAACTGCAGGCAATGTTTAACTATAGAATATCTTCAATCCAGCAGCCTGTACTAACGTCCATAGAAGACTGGGCGGGCACTGGCAGCGTAACTCGCTACGTCACGTGGCCGCGCTGCCTGCTTCATTCATAAAGTGGGCGGAGCAGGCGCGTGACGTAGTGAGTTACGCTGCCAGTGCCCGCCCAGTCTCCAGCCTGCTACAGACGTAAGTACAGGCTGCTGGGTTGAAGATATTCTATAGTTAAACATTGCCTGCAGTTAGATACGATTAGTACAGTGAGCGGGGCCCGGTGCAATAGAATACAGTGACTGCACTGGGCCCCGCTGCCATTACAAAACAAGATGCCAGCCCCCAGCCCCTCCTCGCTGATACACACACTGGCCGCGCTGTGCAGCATGCGATCGGCAGTGTATCAATGTAAACGGCAGCATTCGCCCCATTTTCTTCCCACTTTTGGGGAGGGGGGGGGGAGTGCGTCTTATAGGGTGAAAAATACGGTAATGGGAAAGTCAGCCGCTAAGATGTCTGTGGTTTAGTGATAATGGTCAGGAACCTCTTCCAAATATTCAGTGATGTAATCACATCTATAAACCAATCCTTGGATTCTATTTATTGGGTCAAGTACTTTAATAAAGGAAATGCCCATGTAGCTTGATGGCTCCACCAGTATGGGGTCTGATCTATCACTACCCAATCAGGGCCTACCCCTTCTCCTCCTCCGTAGTGACTATTCCTAGTGAGTGCATCCGCTCTAAATCCAATGTGTGTTCTTGGAAAGGCGAAGGGTAACATCCATTACTACTTCTATGGATATCGGAGCAGAATTGGCGTCTAGTTGTGAATCTGAAATCTTGGGGAGATTTATATCATCAAGAAATGTTTTTGTCTCTTGTTTAGTTGGCTGATGGGTATTTTTGTCGCTCGATGGGTTATATAGTTTAGCTTGGTATGATGCCAATGTATTTGCTATCCGTTCAGCGTCTGATCTTTGCGAATCCTATACGAGTCTAGTGGGTATAATTTGAGCATTTTCTCCTTCCGCAGTAGCAATAGGCCTTGTAGTTTTGCTCTATATTCCCACAAGAGCTTATTGTTCTCTGGAGTTTATTTTGGGCGTCTCGTCTTATGTTTTCTATAAGTTGGGCGTTTTCTTTCTTTTTTGATTCTTGAGCCGCCTGTAATAGAGTGCTCCTCGTGAGGGCTTTATGGGGTGAGCATAACAGAAAGGGAGTAGACGAGGAGATGCTCCCACAGAATAGGGATAGTTGGTCTGATATATTTCCCTAACGAAGACTGATTTAATAGATATTCATTAAGACGCCAAGGCGAATAGCTTCCCTCATTTGAAGCATGTATAGCGGTTGGGGCGTGATCGCTCCCGGTAATCGCTCTTATGTCCGCCATGAGTACTAATTGCAATGTATGTTTATCCACCCAAAAATTATCACATCTGGAGTATGATAAATGTCTATTATAATAAAAGTAAAGGGTCTTTTTGAGCCATGTGGACATCTCCACGGGTCATGGAGATCCTCATAGTGAAGCTGTGTTAGGAGACATGTATGACGTGGTGGAGGTGTCCAGCTCTAGGTCATTAATATTGAAGTCTTCTCCTGTAATGACTCTGTTTGGATTGTATCTTAGAAGGACCTAGCCAGGAAAGTGTGCGGATTCCTATGAGGAGCGTAGATATTGGCCGGGGTGTATCTGACATTATTAATATCCCCCATAATGATCATATCTGCTCTGGGGGTCAGCAATAACAGAAATGAATGTAAAAGCCACTGAGGGGACATTTACCGTGCCCTTTTACACTATTGTAGCCTAAAAAAAGTCACACAATATGGCACACTTTTATGAAGTGTCACGAAAAGAGGGCGGGGCTTAACAGAAGGGGCAGGGCTTTGCCTAGTGCCCCCTAGATTTACTATACGCTCGCCCAAGGCTGGCGAATATTTGGTGCACAGCAGGCAGAGATCTGCATCCAGGCTGGGGCATGGAGACCCCCCCAGTCTTTATAAATCCCCTCCACTGAGTCCATGACGCCTATCCTGACTCCTATCTTTTTCTTATTAAAAGTCGGGAATATACAGTTGCAAGAAAAAGTATGTGAACCCTTTGGAATGATATGGATTTCTTGCCAAATTGGTCAAAAATGTGATCTGATCTTCATCTAAGTCACAACAATAGACAATCACAGTCTGCTTAAACTAATAACACACAAAGAGTTAAATGTTACCATGTTTTTATTGAACACACCATGTAAACATTCACAGTGCAGGTGGAAAAAGTATGTGAACCCTGGGATTTAATAACTGGTTGAACCTCCTTTGGCAGCAATAACTTCCACCAAACGTTCCCTGTAGTTGCAGATCTGTAAAGCGGAATGGTCAAGAATTACTCCTGACCGTTGTGCGCGTCTGAACGGTTTCTGTTCAGCAATATTCTTGGGCTGTCTGGTGTGAATCGCTTTCTTAAGGTCCTGCCACAGCATCTCCATCGGGTTGAGGTCAGGACTCTGACTGGGCCGCTCCAGAAGGCGGATTTTCTTCTGTTTAAGCCATTCCGCTGTTGATTTACTTCTATGCTTTGGGTCGTTGTCCTGTTGCAGCACCCATCTCCTGTTGAGCTTCAGCTGTTGGACAGATGGCCTTAAGTTCTCCTGCAAAATGTCTTGATAAACTTGGGAATTCATTTTTCCTTCGATGATAGCAATCCATCCAGGCCCTGACGCAGCAAAGCAGCCCCAAACCATGATGCCCCCACCACCATACCTCACAGTTGGGATGAGGTTTTGAGGTTGGTGTGCTGTGCCTCTTTTTCTCCACACATAGTGTTGCGTGTTTCTTCCAATCAACTCATCTTTGGTTTCATCTGTCCACAGAATATTTTGCCAGTGCTGCTGTGGAACATCCAGGTGCTCTTGTGCAAACTGTAAACGTGCAGCAATGGTTTTTGGACAGCAGTGGCTTCCTCTGTGGTGTCCTCCCACAAAATCCATTCTTGTTTAGTGTTTTACGTATCGTAGATTCGCTAACAGGGATGTCAGCATATGCCAGAGACTTCTGTAAGTCTTTAGCTGACACTCTAGGATTCTTCTTCACCTCATTGAGCAGTCTGCGCTGTGCTCTCGCAGTCATCTTTACAGGACGGCCGCTCCTAGGGAGAGTAGCAGCAGTGCTGAACTTTCTCCATCTATAGACAATTTGTCTTACCGTGGACTGATGAACGGCAAGGCTTTTGGAGATACTTTTATAACCCTTTCCAGCTTTATGCAAGTCAACAATTCTTAATCGTAGGTCTTCTGAGAGCTCTTTTGTGCGAGGCATCATTCACATCAGGCAATGCTTCTTGTGAAAAGCAAACCCAGAACTGGTGTGTGTTTTATAGGGCAGGGCAGCTGTAACCAACACCTCCAATCTCATCTCATTGATTGGACTCCAGTTAGCCGACACCTCACTCCAATTACCTCTTGGAGATGTAATTAGTCTAGGGGTTCACATACTTTTCCACCTGCACTGTGAATGTTTACATGGTGTGTTCAATACAAAACATGGTAACATTTAACTCTTTGTGTGTTATTAGTTTAAGCAGACTGTGATTGTCTATTGTTGTGACTAAGGGCTCTTTCACCCCTGCGTTCTTGTCTTCCGGCATACAGTTCCGTCGTCGGGGCTCTATGCCGGAAGAATCCTGATCAGGATTATCCTAATGCATTCTGAATGGAGTGAAATCCGTTCAGGATGCATCAGGATGTCTTCAGTTCCGGAACGGAACGTTTTTTGGCCGGAGAAAATACTGCAGCATGCTGCGCTTTTTGCTCCGGCCAAAAATCCTGAACACTTGCCGCAAGGCCGGATCCGGAATGAATGCCCATTGAAAGGCATTGATCCGGATCCGGCCTTAAGCTAAACGTCGTTTCGGCGCCTTGCCGGATACGACGTTTAGCTTTTTCTGAATGGTTACCATGGCTGCCGGGACGCTAAAGTCCTGGCACCCATGGTAAAGTGTAGTGGGGAGCAGCATACTTACCATCCGTGCGGCTCCCGGGGCGCTTCAGAGTGACGTCAGGGCGCCCCAGGCGCATGGATGACGTGATCGCATGGCACGTCATCCATGCGCATGGGGCGCTCTGACGTCACTCTGGAGCGCCCCGGGAGCCGCGCGGACTGTAAGTATGCTGCTCCCCCGCTCCCCCGCTCCCCGCTCCTACTATGGCAACCAGGACTTTAATAGCGTCCTGGCTGCCATAGTAACACTGAAAGCATTTTGAAGACGGATCCGTCTTCAAATGCTTTCAGTACACTTGGATTTTTAATTCTGGCAAGTGGAGTACACGCCGGGAACCGGACAACGCAAGTGTGAAAGAGGCCTTAGATGAAGATCAGATCACATTTTCGACCAATTTGGCAAGAAATCCATATCATTCCAAAGGGTTCACATACTTTTTCTTGCAACTGTATATGGGAATTTTGGGTGTATGCATTAAGGGACTTTATCTCTTTGGAGGTATCTCCTGAATAAAACGTATGTCGCTCTTTTCCCCCATAATGCCTCGTCCCACCTAAGCTTCATTTTGTAGGGGCTGATAACACCGCTATCATGAAATTACGTAATTTTAAACCACCTTAGAAAAACCACCAGTAAATAGCAATAACACTGCCATACATTAACCTGGAATCTGGCAAAAAGGCCTTTCCACCTCCTGCCGCCTCCAACTCAACAATATATCTCACATCCGCGCATTCCTCAACCAGAAGTCTGCAAAAATACTTGTACCTGCCCTCATCCTCTCCCGCCTAGTCTACTGCAACACTCTCCTCTGTGGCCTCCCATCTAGCACTCTCGCACCCCTCCAATCTATCCTCAACTCTGCTGCCCGACTAATCCACCTCTCCCCCTGTTACTCCTCTGCCAATCCCTTCACTGGCTCCCCATCCGATTCAGTTTAAAATACTAACAAATACATATAAGGCTGTCCACAACCTGTCCCCTCCGTACATCTCTGAGCTCCCTATACATCCCCACATGCACTCTCCGATCCTCACAGGACCGTCCTCTCTACTCTCAGTATATGTCAGCACTAATGTCCGTATATAATACTCAAACGGAAAAGGTTAATTACATAAAGACAACTTTCTGTATTTTGGTGGACATTTCCTTTAGATATTCAGGAGTAATGTCAACCGACTAATATGGAGGAACATAACTGGATCCTTAATCCTCAAACAGAGGAAATGAGTGTCTTCCAGGTAACTTGCCAGTCTGAGATCCTTTAGGTGATGCTTTGTTGCTTCTGATTTCCACTGGTTGGAGCTCCAGTTGTTGGCGTAGTTTGGATCCTTCTTCAGGGTTGCAGATCAGATATGTCCTTCAGTTTCTGGATGCCATCAGCTAATTCGGGAAGCCCCACTTGTAGGGAATTTTGTTATCTCTGAGGTATACTGTTATTTACAACAGGTTCTTGCGGAGCTGTAGTGTCCTGCGGAAAGATTGGCAAATACTGATGTCTCGGAGTATGGATCCGGTAGAGGAGTGGTGGATCTGGCTGCGGCTCCTAGGATTTTTTCCTTAGTTTAGAAAAAGTGTATTCTGAGGAGAACGTCTGTTAGGATTTCCTCTGCTAGGAAGTTTGGTTTAGGCAGGCAGTGTGCTCTGTCAGTGCAGACGTCTTGATCCGTCAGTTCTGGAACCTGTGCTTCGAACAGATCTTTCAGATAACTTGGGAGGTCAGCTGTGGAAACGTCTTCAGATATGCCTCTGATTTTAAGGTTTTTCCTTCTAGAGCAGGGGTGTCAAACTCAAATTCATCGGGGGCCGCATCAGCAGTTTGGTCATCCTCAAAGGGCCGGTTGTATCGGACTTATGGGGGATCTGTGGGGGATCTGTGGGTGACACTTATGGGGGATCTGCCCACCCCTAGGACCGCCCCCTAAAACCGCCCCTTTAGAGAACAGGGATGCAAGTAAAATTTGGGGGGGGCTATAAAAGTCCAGCCCAGCAAAGAAACCCCCCAGATGGGGATGGCACTGTTAATGGGGGATCTGGGGATGGCATCCACAGATCCCCCATCCTATAACAGTGCCATCCACAGACCCCCCCATCCTATAACAGTGCCATCCACAGACCCCCCCCATCCTATAACAGTGCCATCTACAGACCCCCCCCCCACCCCATAACAGTGCCATCCACAGACCCCCCCACCCCATAACAGTGCCATCCACAGACCCCCCACCCCATAACAGTGCCATCCACAGACCCCCCACCCCATAACAGTGCCATCCACAGACCCCCCACCCCATAACAGTGCCATCCACAGACCCCCCACCCCATAACAGTGCCATCCACAGACCCCCACCCACCCCATAACAGTGCCATCCACAGACCCCCCCCATTGCCGCTCCAGTACAGACTAGTTATAAAATGTGTACAATTAATAAGGATTCTATTCATGAGGCCCCCTCTGCAGTAGAACATTCAATATGGCCACATCCTACTCACAGGGCTGTTATCTTAATGCTGGCCGGCCGGGCAGACGAGCGGCAGCGTCACGACTGACGTCACATGCCTGTGCCGCCTCCTTCATTCAGAAAGTAGGCCGGGCACATGACGTCAGTCGTGACGCTGCCGCTCGTCTGCCCGGCCGGCCAGCATTAAGATAACAGCCCTGTGAGTAGGATGTGGCTATATTGAATGTTCTACTGTAGAGGGGGCCTCATTAATAGAATGCTTATTAATTGTACACATTTTATAACTAGTCTGTACTGGAGCTGGGGGCCGGAGCACAGTGAGCGCACCGGCCCCCAGCTCCTCCTCCCAGTCCCTCCCCGCTGATACATCGCAGCCTGCGATGCTGGAGCATGGCAGGCTGCGATGTCAAAAGGTGGCGGAACGCCGTTCCGGTGCGTTCCGCCAGAATAAAAAAACCCTGCCGCTCATTATGCGATTTATTATCACTTCCTGCAGGGGCCGCCTGCAGGAAGTGATAATAAAAGGTGAAGGCTGGCGGCTGGCGGCCGGCGGCGGCTACGCGGGCCACATGACTAGGTCTGGCGGGCCGGATTCGGCCCGCGGGCCTTGTGTTTGACACCCGTGTTCTAGAGGGATCCTCCATGTCTGTGAGCTTATCTGTGGTGGACTCTGTCTTGTCAGTCAAGTCATTATGAGAGTCCACCAGGCCATTTGAAGACTTTGGCGTATTCCCCCATTTTGTTTTCTGTATGATCTGTGTCGGAGCCGAGGTTTGGGGACGCTGCATCATGGCGCTGATATCATCGCTTATGTCCTTCTGCAGACTCGGCAGCATTTTCTTCATGGTCATCTCTGGGATGGGGTCATGAGATGAGGGAAAAGACTGTAGGTCAGAGGCACCATGATTGTCTGGGGAGGCAGATGTTTTTTCTTATTTCTTGCGTCTTTAGATGGGGGAGAGGATGTCGCTGACACAGGGGCATTTCTTTTATTGCTGCACTGCCCCCTTAACCCTGTCATCATTAGGTGTGTCTTCATATCCCCTTAACTGTGGAGGCATCAGAGAGCCTACCTGCAAGGCTGCTTTCTTCTTCAGAGGCAGAGCTTTGCCTCCTGACCGCGCTGCCATGCGTTCTCTGCCGTGCTGCTGGCGCCATGCTTGTCAGTGCAGAGATGTGGCATGGCTCTCTCCTTGTACCTGCCAAGATGGCCCTCCTGCGTGTCATGGTGACGGCCCCGCCATGTCCCCCAGTACAGCCGCTGTAACCGGCAGTGGCCTTTTCTGTATGCTTGTAGCCATGATCAGCTGCTCTTCACACCGGAGCTCCTCTAACACGCGGTCGTCTTCGTCCCCCCACCCGCGCCCCCAGTCATAGCTTTTTTTCAATAGGTTGTTTTTACACTCTGAGAACGCAGTCACACGTGAATCGTTCACCATCACTTCTCTCATCGCCAGCCTTCTTAAAGGGCCCATTAATAGATGTATGGTGGATAAACTGGTCAGCTGAGCATGCACGTGTAGGGGGGATGGGAGAAACTGGGTTGTTTTTTGGTGTAATGTGTATGGCCAGCTTGGTGAGATTTTCCCTTGTATTGATGTCCGCTTTACTAAGGGCTAAACCTCAGTTCTCAGGGTTTTCTGGAGAGTGGAAATAACGCCAGGTCCAACCCCTCCCCATCTGTAATCTAACCAGGGCCCGGGGACCGTTACCCCTCCAGTCTACACGGTTATAGATCCCTGGATTTACCCGGCGCTGACTGTTGGATCAGATCTATCGGCCACATGTCTGGATTTAATTTATTTCTTGTGATTCCAGATCGAAAAGATAACTCCAGAGCAGTAGTGGCTGCCGTGATCTGTACGATACTTGGGATGGCGGTTTTCTTATCTGCTGGTTTGCTTTACTACCAAGTCATCAAGAAAGGTGAGTCCTGTGTACGGAGCCTGGTGGTCAGTAAGTCGTCTTGTCCAATGCTGGGGGTGAACAGTGACCTGTGGTGTTTCACTCGTCCTCCACTGATTCCCAGTTCTGTGTCTGGGACAGTCGGGTGACGTTACGGCTTCTACAAGGGGCTGTCACCCGCATTCCCAGACTTCTGAGGGGTAAATGGATCTAGTTACGCTGTGATGGATCCACATTACCCATCGCTCTTCGTCCCGGCAGATTTACCATTCGCTCAGTGTGTGCTCATTGGTTGTGATGGTTCCTGGTCTATTGTACGGTTGTCTTTGTCTCTTACAGAACCCCCCAGTATTTCTGAGATCACCGTCATCGAGCCACTGATTGACCTGAGCAGGACGACTCTGACCTGTCACATTATGAACTTCAAGCCTAATGATCTGGAGATCTCTTTATGTCTGAAGAGACGTGGAGGGGAGATGAAGGAGGTCCACACCTGGAGGTCCAGAGACTTGGATGATGAGGAGCAGCAGAGGCTGATGAATGGGGATGTCAACCACACACAGAGGCCCCTAGACCTGAAGATGAAGGCAGATGTAAAACCCAATAGATCCCGTCTTCTCCGCTGTATTTCCTGGCGTAGACTTTCCACTTACAGCTGTCAGTGTTCTATTCACATCACCCCCAGCTTTGCTGAAGATAACGGAGCAGAATTCTCTGTACGTGTATCACACCCGGCACTGACAGAACCAAGCTCTCAGCAGAGGACATTGCGGGTCATCGGAGGTAAGTCGTCTCTCACATCAGGATCATATAATGATAATGTGATGTTATAGACTCTGGAATTAATGCATTATATACATATAAACATTGAACTGTATTTTCTTGGTTTGATCTATGACCTGGGAGCAGCCGGAGACTTATGCCCTCGGCTCTACTTCTGTTTTGAACTGTGACCTGGATGGGGCTCCTGTCTTGCCGCATGATGTGGGCTGGAATTCTGACTTGGGGAAGGGGGGGGGGGTGCGGGGTTCATCTTGATCTGTGTTAAAAATACATCATTACGGATGTTAAAACTCTCATGTGGAGGGGGCGGATGCGGAGCTAAGAGGACGCGCAGCACACCAGCTCCGGCAGGTACCACACAAACAAGCCGCACACAACACTCCACAACCCCATAATACAGCCCACACGCTCACCTCCACAATATGGGCAGCACTAAACGGAATTAATCGGCATCCAGCAAGATTAGAGGTCTTCGTTTCGGCCCCCAGTAAAATCCAAGATGGCGCCTGCAGTTCACAGCACAGAAGCGCCAAGAGAGACGGTGCGCTTAGAATCCTCCCTGCCCTCCTCAGTGCATAGTTCCCCGGCCAGCAAACGGCGATTCCCCGGTGAAAGCCAAGAACAGCTTCACGATAAAGAGCGAGCAGCTGGTCGCTGGTGACTCTGGGCGAAGATACAAGCTCTCCACTAAAGAGACCACCGACGCTTTCTAAAGAATGGACATAAATGATGGGGGCTTTCTCGGGCTGCCGATATCTGGGTTCGTGTGAGTTAACCCTTTCTAGTTTCAGGTACCGGGAGCATTAATGGAGTGACCAACTTCTCTGATCTCCCCCCCTTTAATATACTGGATAAATAGAGGATCCAGAAGGTTCACTTAGAACCGGACATTTGCCTTATCCACTGTTATAATTACAGTTTAATCCGTTACAGTTAGTGGTTTAATGGTTATTACCTTTCAGTATATTTACTGTTTTCTTTAAAAAATATATATATAATTTTTTATCCCCCTTTTATTCTCTATTGTATAGTATTTAATGGTGACATTTGTATATTCAACTTTTGTACTAAATCAGTTCCATGGTAGTGTCCTATCTCTAGTATTAATACTAAAGGCCTTAATAGCCCTTTCACAAGATCAATGTTTTGGAAAGAAGTGAAACTATTAAAATCCGATATAATATGCGCCCAAGAGACCCACCTAAATACAGAGGACCCTTTTAGATTGCAGCTCAGGAACTTCACTAACATTTTTATCGCTCCAGCCACAGGGAAGAAAAAAGGGGTAGCAATAGCGATTAAAACCAACCTAGCCTTTCAACTAATGAAAGAAATGATAGATGAAGACGGAAGATATATTATCCTCATCTGTAACAGTAATAATAAAATATACAGTGGCGATCAAAATTAGAGAACAATTTATAAACACTTGATTTTTCCAGAAATAATGTAATCTACATTGATCATTATTTGAAGGATTTTTGTAAGGGGTGCACCATGACATTAGAACAGTGTTTTCCAAAATAACCAAAGTATATAAAATAAAACCGTTATTTTTTAAAATACCCGATGATAATTAGACAACAGCAATGACTGTAGCACAGAGAAAGGTTCTAACTCTATTTTCTGGAGGTTACACCAGTCAGCAATCAGTAGAAGTGTCCAGGCCCTTGGCTTTGAAGGACTTCAGCGCATCTGCGGCCACAGGACATCTCTCGTCTCTCACACTTCTCCGGTGGGACTTTGCTCCAGTCTTCTTCCAGTCTCTTCAGCAGTTCTGTGACTGTTGTGGGTTTCTTGACCATGACTTTGTCACCAAGGATTTTCCAGAGGTTTTCTGTTGGGTTTAGATCAGGACTCGGGCGGCCATTTCATTGTTTCAATGTTTTCAGTTTCCAGGAACTGCTTTACCCGTTTTGCTGTGTGACGGAGGGCATCGTCCTGCAGGAAAATTGCTGATTGAGTGATGAACGCAAGGAAGGAACCATGTGTTGTTGAAGAAGGTTCTGATCCACACTTGCATTCACTCTGCCATGTAGCTGTATGAGATTTCCAGCTGCAGTATTGAAACGATTACCCATGGAGATTCTCCGCATTATCCCGTCCTCTCTTGCATTTGTCTTTCGAGGGCGACCAGCCTTCTTGGGGGACTTGAATGAGTTTGTGATGTTGTATCAATTATACCAGCACAAACATGAACACTACTACCACTACTAGGGGAACCAAACAGGTTACATGCTCGCTAATAAGATTAAAATTAGAGCAGCTAAACAGAAACGACACTATGTATAAGATAACCAGCACAACAGACAGCAAAATCCTCGAAACATAGCCAATGTCTTTGCCTCTTATTATTCCACGCTTTATAATCTAAAGGATGATCCCTCTACACCCAACCTACAAACGATCCGATTCAGTCCTTTTTAAACGAGATTTCAGTTCCAGAAATAGCAAGAAAACAAATGACAAATCTAAATAAACCCATAGATGCACAGCAAATATTAATAAATCTCCGGGACCCGATGGTCTGACCAATGAATATTTTAAATCCTGCTATGACACACTAGCCACTCATATATTGGTAACCTTTCAGCAGATCTTCAACATAGGGGAAATCCCCAGTGAAATGTTCAAGCAAATATAATTCCTCTCCCGAAACCAGGAAAATCTCCGGACCTACCTGGCAACTTTAGGCCCATTTCTTTATTAAATTCAGATCTTAAAATATATTCCAAGATTTTAGCTAACAGAATCTCTCACATTGTCCCAACTATTATTAAAAAAGACCAAGTTGGTTTCATCAAATCTAGGCAAACTATAGATGGAACCAGGAGAATAATTGATCTTGTTCATGTAGCGGAGACTGGTCGGATGCCTTCTCTGCTTCTATCACTGGATACAGAGAAGGAATTCGATCGCGTACATTGGGGATATCTGTTCGAGATACTCTCTAAATATGGACTTGATGGCAATATTCTAAATGCAATCAAACTTCTGTACTCCCAACCCTCAGTATATATTTCTGGGATGATATCTGACAGGTTTTTAATAAGTAACGGCACGAGGAAAGGGTGTCCCTTATCCCCCATAATATTTGCCCTGGTGATAGAACCGCTAGCTGACAAAATCAGAACGCACCCGTTGATATCTGGAATTAGTGTTGATATCTGGAATTACTAGCGCTCACCTATCCCCTTAACTCCTTACCAGCCGCTATGCAGGTGTTGGAGAGATTTATCAGTTTCATATTATAAATAAATGTAGCCAAATGCCAAGTTTTAAGTTTGGGACTAAAACAATCAGTAACCACCCGACTGAGAGCTATGTACCCCCTTCACTGGCATAACCAATATATATCCTATTTGGGTATAAAACTCACACCATCCACCTCAAACCTACTCTCAACCAACTATACGCCTTTAAGGGAGAAAATAAAACTGGAACTAATCAGAATGAAAAAACATGAGATCTCATGGTCGGGTAGAATCGCCTCAATTACAATGTTTATATTGCCTCAGATCTTATACCTGTTCCGTAATTTTGCGACATCCTTTCCTATGAAAATATTAAAGGAACTGCAATCTAGTATATGTAAATATATATGGCCAGACAAGCATCCGAGAGCTCAAGTTCTCCTTGAATAAAATATCTCTACAATATTTAGATGTGTATGAAAAAAAAAGGTGAACTATCACTAAGACCCAAACTCATGCGTATGTCGCCTACTTCTGTTTTTCTCCTTTTTTTTTTCTCCCCTTTTATTACTTTATATTTCTCTTTTTTTCTATTATTTTATACTAGCAGAAGGACCGGCTTCGCACGGATATATTTCATTTAATGTTTGTGTGTCGTTAAAAGATAGACAGTATCCCCCATAACTGTATCCCCCAAAAATTTTTGCATCGAAGATTCGTTTGTGTCATGTGACCACGGAGCGGGAGTGAAGCGCTTGCTATTACTCACGCTCCGTGGTCTCCCGCTGCACTTGTAATACTCACCTTTCCAGCAGGGGGCCCCCGGACACTTCACAGCACGTCCACGGCCCCACGCTGCTCTGACCTCCTGATGTACGCACGCCGTGACCTGACACGCTGTGTGACGTCAGGCGCAGAGCAGCGCGGAACGATGGAGTGTCGGCAGCGCCCCTGCTGGAAAGGTAAGTTGGTGAAACTGAGGGGGTGGGTGCGCGACTAAGGCCGGGCGCCTGGAGTGCACAGCGTCATAGCAACCAATGACGCTGTGCAATCCGGGTGTCAGGAGGAGCATGGCAGCAGAGCTGATGGCACAATGGGGGGAGAGCTGATGGCACATTGGGGAGAGAGCTGATGGCACAATGGGGGGAGAGCTGATGACACAGTGGGGGGAGAGCTGATGGCACAGTGGGGGGAGAGCTGATGGCACAGTGGGGGGAGAGCTGATGGCACAGTGGGGGGAGAGCTGATGGCACAGTGGGGGGAGAGCTGATGGCACAGTGGGGGGAGAGCTGATGGCACAGTGGGGGGAGAGCTGATGACACTGGGGGGAGAGCTGATGACACAGTGGGGGGAGAGCTGATGACACAGTGGGGGGAGAGCTGATGACACAGTGGGGGGAGAGCTGATGACACAGTGGGGGGAGAGCTGATGGCACAGTGGGGGGAGAGCTGATGACACAGTGGGGGGAGAGCTGATGACACAGTGGGGGGAGAGCTGATGGCACAAGGTGGATGCTGATGACACAGTGGGGGGAGAGCTGATGACACTGGGGGGAGAGCTGATGACACAGTGGGGGGAGAGCTGATGACACAGTGGGGGGAGAGCTGATGACACAGTGGGGGGAGAGCTGATGGCACAGTGGGGGGAGAGCTGATGACACAGTGGGGGGAGAGCTGATGACACAGTGGGGGGAGAGCTGATGACACAGTGGGGGGAGAGCTGATGACACAGTGGGGGGAGAGCTGATGGCACAAGGTGGATGCTGATGACACAGTGGGGGGAGAGCTGATGACACAGTGGGGGGAGAGCTGATGGCACAAGGTGGATGCTGATGGCACAGTGGGGGGAGAGCTGATGGCACAGTGGGGGGAGAGCTGATGGCACATTGGGGAGAGAGCTGATGGCACAATGGGGGGAGAGCTGATGACACAGTGGGGGGAGAGCTGATGGCACAGTGGGGGGAGAGCTGATGGCACATTGGGGAGAGAGCTGATGGCACAATGGGGGGAGAGCTGATGACACAGTGGGGGGAGAGCTGATGGCACAAGGTGGATGCTGATGGCACAGTGGGGGGAGAGCTGATGGCACATTGGGGAGAGAGCTGATGGCACAGTGGGGGGAGAGCTGATGACACAGTGGGGGGAGAGCTGATGACACAGTGGGGGGAGAGCTGATGACACAGTGGGGGGAGAGCTGATGACACAGTGGGGGGAGAGCTGATGACACAGTGGGGGGAGAGCTGATGGCACAAGGTGGATGCTGATGGCACAGTGGGGGAGAGCTGATGGCACAGTGGGGGGAGAGCTGATGGCACAAGGTGGATGCTGATGGCACAGTGGGGGAGAGCTGATGGCACAGTGGGGGGAGAGCTGATGGCACAAGGTGGATGCTGATGACACAGTGGGGGGAGAGCTGATGACACAGTGGGGGGAGAGCTGATGACACAGTGGGGGGAGAGCTGATGGCACAGTGGGGGGAGAGCTGATGGCACAGTGGGGGGAGAGCTGATGGCACAAGGTGGATGCTGATGGCACAGTGGGGGGAGAGCTGATGGCACAGCGGGGGGAGAGCTGATGGCACAAGGTGGATGCTGATGGCACACAGAGGGAGAGATGATGGCACTGGGGGAGTAAAGCTGATGGCACAATGGGGGGGGGGAAGTGATGGCACAATGGGGGAGAGCTGATGGCACAAGGGGGGGGGAGCTGATGGCACTGGGGGGAGTAAAGCTGATGGCACAAGGGGGATGCTGATGGCACACAGGGGGAGTAGAGCTGATGGCACAAGGGGGCAGAGCTGATGGCACTGGGGTGGGGGGGCAGAGCTGATGGCACTGGGGTGGGGGAGTGGAGCTGGTGGCACTGGGGTGGGGGAGTGGAGCTGGTGGCACTGGGGTGGGGGAGTGGAGCTGATGGCACTGGGGTGGGGGAGTGGAGCTGATGGCACTGGGGTGGGGGAGTGGAGCTGATGGCACTGGGGTGATGGCACTGGGGTGGGGGAGTGGAGCTGATGGCACTGGGGTGGGGGAGTGGAGCTGATGGCACTGGGGTGGGGGAGTGGAGCTGATGGCACTGGGGTGGGGGAGTGGAGCTGATGGCACTGGGGTGGGGGAGTGGAGCTGATGGCACTGGGGTGGGGAAGTGGAGCTGATGGCACTGGGGTGGGGGAGTGGAGCTGATGGCACTGGGGTGGGGGAGTGGAGCTGGTGGCACTGGGGTGGGGGAGTGGAGCTGATGGCACTGGGGTGGGGGAGTGGAGCTGATGGCACTGGGGTGGGGGAGTGGAGCTGATGGCACTGGGGTGATGGCACTGGGGTGGGGGAGTGGAGCTGATGGCACTGGGGTGGGGGAGTGGAGCTGATGGCACTGGGGTGGGGGAGTGGAGCTGATGGCACTGGGGTGGGGGAGTGGAGCTGATGGCACTGGGGTGGGGGAGTGGAGCTGATGGCACTGGGGTGGGGAAGTGGAGCTGATGGCACTGGGGTGGGGAAGTGGAGCTGATGGCACTGGGGTGGGGGAGTGTAGCTGATGGCACTGGGGTGGGGGAGAGCTGATGGCACTGGGGTGGGGGGAGCTAAAGGCACTGGGTGGTGAGAGCTGATGGCACTGGGGTGGGGAAGAGCTGATGGCACTGGGGGAACGGACCTGATGACAAAGGGAAAGCTGATGGCACTGGGGAATAGTGGAGCTGATGGCACTGGGGGGAACTGATGCACTTGGGCTGATCGCACAGTGGGGAACGAAGGGTGTTGGGGACTAATGGCAGGGGTCTGATGATTTTTTAGAAAGGAAAACAGTCTATTAATTATTTTTCCAACTCATCACCACGACGGCCCACATGAGATTGACCCCTGACCTCTGTAGGGGCAGGAACAGAGAGAGGGTTTAAATCCCCCCCTCCCACCACCAACACCAGTGTTTCCTGTCCCTACAGAGGACAGGGGTAGAGAGAGGTCTCCCTAACCAGGGAGATGAAGACTTATGTATTCCGACACCATTCCGGATTACCTTGGTGTCCTCCTGCGGTCCCAGTACTAACGCTGGGCAGGGGAGAGGTGGGAGGCCTCGCTCCGTTTGATACGAGAGCCTGCTCCCCAGGACGCAATCTCCCGCTGGGCCTCCTAGGGCTTTAGCCGGGCTGCGCGTCTGGCGCTTTAGCGTTATGCTGCAGCGTCACTTCCGGGAGACGGCGGAAGTGACATATAAGGCGCGCATCTCCTGCAACATCGACACAACACATGGAAGTGCCGAGACAACATCCCGTTTGTGCCGTCATGTCAGCGGAACCCCACTCTCCAGGAGACCCCTCTGCACCGCCTGCCGTAAGTTCCCCTGTGGGGATATGTGCTTGTATCACCGCTGGTTTTTGCACTTGTGGTCAGGGAACTCTGGTTCCTCTCTCCTCCTCTCCTCCTATACTCAGGCTTGGGGGCAAAATATACAATTATTATATATGCATTTATATATATCAGCCTTATTGGGGTTGCTCTCCCCTCCTAGGTCCCTAAGGAGGCGCAGAAGAAGGTTAAGATCGTGCTATAAGCGGCTTCCAGACGATTACCATAAAAGGCTATGTAACGACTGCATTTTAAGTGTTATACGTGAAGAACAACCTTTCTTAATTGAGGAATTTAGGTCCATGATTCACAAGGAAGTCAAATCCTCTCTATCTCAGATTACCTCCTTACCTAGGGATCCACTTCCAACTAAAAAACTGAGAATAGCATCCCCCTCTTCCTCAGATTCAGAAGGAATAGCTGAAGATGCTTCGTCCTCTAGACCCTGGGATGATGAGGAGGCTTCCTCTGATGCAGAATTCTCTGAATCCAACAGAAGATTTAGCTTTTCCTCTGAATGCATGCCAGACCTACTAAATGCTGTCAGAGGACTTAGAGTTAAAAAAAACTCACGTTTTTCTGATAATCGAGAATATACATGAGATGGTTCTCCTACAAGTGGTCTAATCCCAAAAAACGCTTGGGGGTGCCTAAGTCTTTTAGAAATCGCCTTCTATTTGATCCTATGATCGATGTTTAGGTCGCAAAAGTAAATAAAAAAAACTGCTTTACCCTTCGAGGACGCCTCCCAGTTACGTGACCCCATGGGCAGGAAGGCGGACAGAAAAAATCCTGGGAGGCCGCAATGTATAACCTAAAGTTCAATATTGCCTTGGTGGCGACGGCCATGGGATTGTGGTTAAATGAATTGGAGGCTCATATCCGAGACAAGACCCCTAGGGAGGAAATCTTAAATTCCCTTCCCTGGTAAAGTCTGCCACCGAATTTATGGCCGATGCCGGCCTATCCAATGTGGCTCGCCGGGCCTTGTGGATGAAGTGCTGGTTGGGGGACAAGACCTCAAAAATGAAGTTGTGCTCCATCCCTTTCTCGGGGGAGTACGTCTTTGGCCCTGTGTTAGACCGCATTTTAGAAAAGGCGGCAGACAAGAAAAAAGGTTTCCCCGAAGAACGACCCTATAAAAGGAAATTTCCCTTTCGTGCCTCCGCTAGTCAGGGTAGGTCCTACAGAGATAAAGGGAAGTCGGGTCGCTGGAGCTACCCCAAAGGAGGCAAGGGAAGAGGTACTCCCCTCCCCTCCTCCCAGAGTAAAACTAGTGACAGACAATGATGCCAGAGTCGGGGGGAGATTGAAGAATTTTCGATCCCCGTGGGAATCCATCACCCTGAACCCTTGGGCCCGGGAGATCATAAGGTCCGACTACCAAATAGAATTTTCTTCATCTCCCCCAAACCGTTTCATTGTCACCAGTCCTGGCTCATGCACTGTACACAAGAGAATCCTGCAAGGAGTCCAGAGCCTTCTAGAGATGGGCGTAGTAACCCAAGTCCCATTGACACAGCTAGGGCAGGGGTTTTATTCAAACCTCTTCATAGTGCAAAAGAAAGGAGGTTCATTTCGTACCATCATAAACTTAAAGACCCTAAACAAATTCATAGTCTATCGGAAATTCAGGATGGAGTCCCTAAAATCTCTGATACCACTAATAAGAAGAAATGCTCTGATGTGTACAGTAGACCTAAGGGATGCTTATTATCACGTCCCGATCCATCCAAATTCCCAGAAATTTCGGAGATTCGCAATTCGAGATCGCAAAGGCGCAATCCTTCACTTTCAATTTACAGCTCTTTCCTTTGGGATATCATCTGCTCCCAGAGTCTTCACGAAGCTCGTGGTCGAGATGGTGGCTTCCCTGAGGCACAGAGGCTTGGTGATCGTACCGTACTTGGATAACTTCCTCATAATTGGAGACTCCGAAAGCCAGCTCAAAGCAGATCTAGAAACCTTCCTGTCATTCATACGGAATCTAGGTTGGTTAATAAACCTGCAGAAATCAAATCTACACCCATCCAGTACGATTCAGTTTCTGGGGGTCATTCTAGATTCCCAGGTTCAACGTACATTCCTCCCATTGGACAAAATCAGGAACCTTCATTCAAAGATCCAACGGTTTCAGAGCAGAAGGTCCTGCCCCATAAGAGAAGCCATGAGCCTTCTAGGACTTCTCTCGTCCTGCATACCCTCTGTACCCTGGAGCCAGTCGCACGTCGGAACCCTCCAAGCCTGGATTCTAGAGTCTGGAACAGGCAGCAGAGCTCATTAAATCACAGGATGTCCATCCCTCTATTAGTGAAGACCTTCCTAGACTGGTGGGCAAGCTCGAACAACCTCTCCTTGGGAGTTCCCTGGGAGAAAGCTCCTTACATTCAGATCCTAACAGACGTAAGCGAAAGAGGATGAGGATCGAAAGTGGGGGATCGTTACTTTCAGGGTACCTGGCCACCAACACCTCGTTCTCAATCCTCCAACTTCAGAGAGCTGAAGGCGGTTTGGGAGTCGTTAAAGGCAGTGCAAGATCTCCTCCAAGGTCTACACGTAAAATTCCTTTCTGACAACACGACTACAGTAGCATACCTTTTTCATCAAGGTGGAACAAGATCAGGAAAACTGATCTACATATCAGACAAAAATTTCAATTGGGCGGAGTTTCATGTAAAATCCATCTCTGCGATTCACCTAAAGGGAGCTCTGAACATAGAGGCGGACTACCTCAGCCGAGAACTAATAGACCACACCGAATGGTCTCTGAATCAGGACGTTTTTCAAATGCTGATAGACAGATGGGGCACCCCTCAAATAGATCGGTTTGCTTTAAGGAAGAATGCGAAGGTACCAACATTCTGCTCCATAAGTTCACGGGATACAATGGAATTGGAACCTTTTCTACGCATTTCCTCCTCTGCATCTAATTTCCAAAATAATCCTGAAACTCAGCCGAGAACATACAACTCTGATTCTAATAGCTCCTTACTGGCCGAAGAGGAGTTGGTTTCCTTCTCTAAAAAAACTCTCTGTAGAAAACCCGTGGCCTTTTCCATTCAGGAGGAATTTCCTTTATCAGGGGCCAATCCTACACCACAACCCGAACTTAACTTCCTAAAATTAACAGCCTGGATCCTGAGGTCTAGATGCTAAAATCACAGCGTCTCTCCGATCGAGTAATATCTACTCTGAGGGCGAGTAGAAAGAAGGTCACCTATTCGATCTACTTAAAAATTTGGAAAACGTTTTGTTCCTGGATCAGGAACCCAGTCCCGAATTCTGAACCTCCTAATATTCTCCAGCCAGGTCTTGAACTAGGTCTTAGACCTTCCACCCTCAAAGTACAGATCTCAGCCCTTGCTTGTTTCTTCGACCGAGACCTAGCTAATCACCGATGGGTTAGAAGATTCATGAAAGCAGCCTCACGCCTCCGCCCTTCTCTAAAGTCCCGTACCCCTAATTGGGACCTAAATGTTGTACTCTCAAGCCAGACACTCGCCCCTTTCGAGTCTTTACTCGATTGCTCTATTAAACACCTATATCTAAAGACCGCTTTCCTTATAGCGATTACTTCCGCAAGGAGGCTGGGCGAGATACAAGCCTTATCCATACGGGAACAATATCTCCGTATTACTGATGATAGAATCATACTCCTATCAGACCCAGGTTTTCTCCCTAAAATCGTATTTGATTTCCATCGTAACCAGGAAATAATCTTACCTTCCTTCTGTAATAATCCCTCTAAAAGTAAAGAATCCAGCTTCCATTCTCTAGATGTTAGGCGTTCAGTTTTAAGGTACCTCGAGGTTACGAAAGATTTCCGGAGATCCAATAACCTTTTAGTCCTCTTCTCAGGTAAGAGTAAAGGTTTGAAGTCCTCCAGGTCCTCTCTAGCTCGATGGATTAGGGACACCATCTCCCTTTGCTATGAGATCCAGGGCCTTCCCTGCCCCTCCAATCTAAGAGCCCATTCGACTAGAGGCATGTCTTCTTCCCAGGCTGAAAGGGGCCGGAGCTTCTCTAGAGGACATCTGCAAAGCTGCTACGTGGTCTAGCATACATACCTTTATGAGACACTATAGACTAGACCTTTCCAGTTGCTCAGACTTGTCTTTTGGACGTAAGGTCCTTCAGGCAGTCGAGCCCCCCCCCCCCCTAAAATTTTGTATATCTCCTGTGGGCCGTCGTGGTGATGAGTTGGAAAGCTGGAATTAGACTTACCGGAAATTCAGTTTCCACGAAATCACCACGACGGCGCATATATTCCCTACCCTAATTTTTTGCCGTTTTAGAGGTTATGAATTAATATCCTCTTGTATTATTGTTTTTTCCACCTTTTTTTTATGTCTCTGTAATTTTGGACACACTGGTGTTGGTGGTCGGAGGGGGGGATTGAAACCCTCTCTCTGTTCCTGCCCCTACAGAGGTCTGGGGTCAATCTCCTGTGGGCCGTCGTGGTGATTTAGTGGAAACTGAATTACCGGTAAGTCTAATTCCGGCTGTTTCTTATTAGATTAATCGTAAAAAATAATCGATAGAATATTCGATTACTAAATTAATTGTTTATTGCAGCCCTAAATGGGACATCTACAGCAGCCTGTCCCCTTTACTTTGAGCTTCACAGCAGCACACCCCTAACAGTGAGTTTCACAGCACCTCACTCCCTTGACATTGACCTCCCCAGTGCCCGCCCCTTTAACAGTGACCTCCCCAGTGCCCGCCCCTTTAACAGTGACCTCCCCAGGGCCCTGCCCCTTTAACAGTGACCTCCCCAGGGCCCTGCCCCTTTAACAGTGACCTCCCCAGGGCCCTGCCCCTTTAACAGTGACCTCCCCAGGGCCCTGCCCCTTTAACAGTGACCTCCCCAGGGCCCTGCCCCTTTAACAGTGACCTCCACAGGGCCCTGCCCCTTTAACAGTGACCTCCACAGGGCCCTGCCCCTTTAACAGTGACCTCCACAGGGCCCTGCCCCTTTAACAGTGACCTCCACAGGGCCCTGCCCCTTTAATAGTGACCTCCACAGGGCCCTGCCTCTTTAATGCTGGGGCTACAGGACGACATGTGTTGCGCGACATTTTGTCTCAACAATTTTTATAATGATAGGCTATGGTGTCGCACTGCGACAGTCGCAAAAAAATCCATCCAAGATGGATGCATGTAGCAGCGTAGTTGTGCCCTATGTGTCGTGCGACTTTGGCCGGGTTGTTATGGAAACCTGGAGTAAAGCAGTGTGTGGGGAGTAAAGGCCTGCGAGCTTCTATTGGCTGATGAGGGTCATGTGACCGTGTGTATGGCAGTGGGGATATGAAGAGAAAGACTTGCAGGCTTGTATTGGCTAATGGAGGTCCTTTTTTGGGAATATCTCAGGAACGGTACGTCCTAGAGAGCTGAGACCCACACAAGATGCAGTGGATGTGTATACAAAGTGTCGTTGAAATCGATGGTTGTGGTTTTGAGTGATCGTGCAACATACACACATATACACATATCTACATACACACATATACACATATCTACATACACACATATACACATATCTACATACACACATATATACATATTTACATACACACATATATACATATTTACATACACGCATATATACATATTTACATACACACATATATACATATTTACATACACACATATATACGTCCTATTTTATATATATATAGTTACCTTGTGAATATTTTTTTGCCTCAAGAGCTGTCTATTGACAATGATTAAGATGTCATGTGTTCTGTATCTGATTCAATGGCGGACAATGGATCTGTGTTCAAACATAAGACAACTTTATTGATTGTTAAATGGTTTTGATAAAACAATAAAAACAATGTTTAAAAAAAACTACTCTCGTGTATGGCCAGCAGGAAATTGAGGTAATAATGCCTAAATCAATATTTTTTGTTGATCTTGCAGTTGCTCCGAGGCTATTAAAGATCTTCAGTCCACCATATATCACGCATGAGGTGCCGATGATGCTGGCTTGTCCCATAAATGGATTTAAATCAAAGACTTTGCACATAACATGGCTGAAGAAGGACAAGGAGGACCAGGAGACCGAAATCGTAAGATGGCCATCTGATGATGGGGCCGACGTGAAAGATGATGTCCATAATGTAATAGAGAGTGAGCATGACGACAAGTCCTACAGCATTTTTAGTGCCTTAAAGGTAAAACCAACTGTGAACTGCGACGATGGAGTGAAATACATCTGTAGGACCTTCCACCCCGCGACAAGTCAATCGGCAGAACAAGCACTGGTCATGGCGGTCTCAGGTGAGAGATACAGGGGGTACTGGGATACTACAAGTGAGAGGTACAGGAGGTATTGGGATACTACAGGTGAGAGGTACAGGGGGTATTAGGACGTTACAGGTGAGAGGTACAGGGGGTATTAGAACGCTACAGGTGAGAGGTACAGGGGGTATTAGAACGCTACAGGTAAGAGGTACAGGGGGTACTGGGATACTACAAGTGAGAGGTACAGGGGGTATTGGGATACTACAGAAGGGAGGTACAGGGGGTATTGGGATACTACAGGTGGGAGGTACAGGGGGTATTAGGACATTACAGGTGAGAGGTACAGGGGGTATTAGGACATTACAGGTGAGAGGTACAGGGGGTATTAGAATGTTACAGGTGAGAGGTACAGGAGCTATTAGGACATTGAAGATGAGAGGTACAGGAGGTATCAGGATGTTACAGGTGAGAGGTACAGGAGGTATTAGGATGCTACAGGTGAGAGGTATAGGAGGTATAAGGACGTTGCAGGTGAGAGGTAGGGAGTAGAGCTGAGCGAACTTGTGTTTTATGTTCGGCGTCTAAAGTCCGGCTTCCGGTTAGCGGAGAATCCCGATATGGATTCCGAATACCGTTGTGGTCCCTGGTAGCGGAATCAATAATGGCCGATTATTGATTCCGCTACCACGGACCACAACGGAAGTCTGAATCCATATCGGGATTCTCCGCTAACCGGAAGCCGAACTTTAGACGCCGAACTTAAAACAGAAGTTCGCTCATCACTAGTAGGGAGGTATTAGGATGTTACAGGTGAGAGGTACAGGAGGTATTAGGATGCTACAGGTGAGAGGTACAGGGGGTATTAGGATGCTACAGGTGAGAGGTACAGGGGGTATTAGGATGTTACAGGTGAGAGGTACAGGGGGTATTAGGACGTTACAGGTGAGAGGTACAGGGGGTATTAGGACGTTACAGGTGAGAGGTACAGGGGGTATTAGGACGTTACAGGTGAGAGGTACAGGGGGTATTAGGATGCTACAGGTGAGAGGTACAGGGGGTATTAGGACGTTACAGGTGAGAGGTACAGGGGGTATTAGGATGCTACAGGTGAGAGGTACAGGGGGTATTAGGATGTTACAGGTGAGGGAGAAGACGGCAGGAACATCCAGCACAACGTGGCTGCCATTACCTGTCACAGATGCCGGACTACCCTGTCAGAGTGCATGTTGCACAATACTCTGTGCAAAAGGAGAATGGTCCCAGGCAACAGGGTGGGCAACAAAGGCTCAGTCCAAGTCTAGGAGAGGGGCCCTGTATCCCCTCAAAGGGGTATTCTGATAAAGTAACCTAATTTTTTCAAAACTACATTAAAGGGGTATTCTCATCTTGCTATTTAACACTCACCTGCAGGCAGCTCAGCATTCACTTCCTGCTTCCCAGCTTCTAAGGCTGCCCTGGAACTTAGGGCTCTTTCACACCTGCGTTCTTGTCTTCCGGCATAGAGTTCCGTCGTCGGGGCTCTCTGCCGGAAGAATACTGATCAGGATTATCCTAATGCATTCTGAATGGAGTGAAATCCGTTCAGGATGCATCAGGATGTCTTCAGTTCCGGACCTGGAGTTTTTTTGGCCGGAGAAAATACCGCAGCATGCTGCGCTTTTTGCTCCGGCCAAAAATCCTGAAGACTTGCCGCAAGGCCGGATCCGGAATGAATGCCCATTGAAAGGCATTGATCCGGATCCGGCCTTAAGCTAAACGTCGTTTCGGCGCATTGCCGGATCCGACGTTTGGCTTTTTCTGAATAGTTACCATGGCTGCCGGGACGCTAAAGTCCTGGCAGCCATGGTAAAGTGTAGTGGGGAGCGGGGGAGCAGTATACTTACCGTCTGTGCGGCTCCCGGGGCGCTCCAGAGTGACGTCAGGGCGCCCCAAGCGCATGGATGACGTGATCGCATGGCACGTCATCCATGCGCATGGGGCGCTCTGACGTCATTCTGGAGCGCCCCGGGAGCCGCGCGGACTGTAAGTATACCGCTCCCCTGCTCCCCACTACTACTATGGCAACCAGGACTTTAATAGCGTCCTGGCTGCCATAGTAACACTGAAAGCATTTTGAAGACGGATCCGTCTTCAAATGCTTTCAGTTCACTTGCGTTTTTCTGGATCCGGCGTGTTATTCCGGCAAGTGGAGTACACGCCGGATCCGGACAACGCAAGTGTGAAAGAGGCCTAAGCCAGTTCAAGTGAAGGCCAGCCACGCCTCCTTATGACATCACACTTAGAGCTCAGTCCTGCTGTTCATGTGAAATGTATGAGTCATCAGTGTAGCAGCCTGCAGAGCGTGAGGCCCCTCCCCCTGCTGGGGAATCATCACTCAGAGAGCACTGGTCAGTTTATTTACACAGTAATAGGCCACTGTCCTGCAGTCTAAGAGTTTTACACACAGAACCTGTCTTATCTTTTACAAACCCATTCTGTGCAGCAAAACAATAATTCACTACTATACATTAGCCCACAAGCATGTCAGCCAGTAGCCATATGATCTGTTCATCCCCCACCAACCAGCACTGATGCAGATTTTTTCCAATACAGCTCCACTACAGTTGTGTATAAACCATAGACCTTTTATCAGTATAGATGCATATATAGCTCTGCTACATCTATCTTCTCCTCCCCAACCAGCACTGTGTCAGATCTGCGACATATTCAGTCTGCTACATCAGTTGTATTTCTCTATTCCAACAACACTTTGTCTGAACTGCCGCATATTCAGCTCTGCTACATCAATTGTATTTCTCTATTCCATCAACACTTTGTCTGAACTGCCGCATATTCAGCTCTGCTACATCACTGTGTTTCTCTATTCCATCCAGCAGTGTCAGATCTGCGGCATATTCAGCTCTGCTACATCAGTTGTATTTCTCTATTCCAACAACACTTTGTCTGAACTGCCGCATATTCAGCTCTGCTACATCAATTGTATTTCTCTATTCCATCAACACTTTGTCAGATCTGCGGCATATTCAGCTCTGCTACATCACTGTGTTTCTCTATTCCATCCAGCACTGTGTCAGATCTGCGGCATATTCAGCTCTGCTACATCAGTTGTGTTTCTCTATTCCAACAACACTTTGTCTGAACTGCCGCATATTCAGCCCTGCTACATCAGTGTGTTTCTCTATTCCAACAACACTTTGTCTGAACTGCCGCATATTCAGCTCTGCTACATCAGTGTGTTTGTTCCATCCAGCACTGTGTCAGATCTGCGGCATATTCAGCTCTGCTACATCAGTGTGTTTCTCTATTCCATCCAGCACTGTGTCTGAACTGCCGCATATTCAGCCCTGCTACATCAGTGTGTTTCTCTATTCGATCCAGCACTGTGTCTGAACTGCCGCATATTCAGCTCTGCTACATCAGTGTGTTTGTTCCATCCAGCACTGTGTCAGATCTGCGGCATATTCAGCTCTGCTACATCAGTGTGTTTCTCTATTCCATCCAGCACTGTGTCTGAACTGCCGCATATTCAGCTCTGCTACATCAGTGTGTTTGTTCCATCCAGCACTGTGTCAGATCTGCGGCATATTCAGCTCTGCTACATCAGTGTGTTTCTCTATTCCATCCAGCACTGTGTCTGAACTGCCGCATATTCAGCCCTGCTACATCAGTGTGTTTCTCTATTCGATCCAGCACTGTGTCTGAACTGCCGCATATTCAGCTCTGCTACATCAGTGTGTTTGTTCCATCCAGCACTGTGTCAGATCTGCGGCATATTCAGCTCTGCTACATCAGTTGTGTTTCTCTATTCCAACAACACTTTTTCTGAACTGCTGCATATTCAGCTCTGCTACATCTGTCTTCCCCCTCCCCCACAAGCACTGTCACTGAACAGCTTTCAATACATCTCTGCCACTAAATAAAATTGTCCCCGTGTCCCTGCACTCTCCTCCGATCGCCCTCTATGCGCAGCTGGATCCAGATTCCACGCTGCATAAATTTTTTCCAGTATAGGATAATTGTTTGATTGGTACTAATTTGGGGGGCATACGCCGATCGCTTGGTATTACACTTTTTGTGATGTAAGGTGACAAAAACCAAATTACGTACCGGTAATTCCCTTTTCATGAATCCTCCACGACGGCATACCATGAGAGATGACCCGCCTCCAACCAGGTAGGGACAGGAAGTATAAATTTGACTCTCCTCCGGCTCCTCCTCAGTGTCTTTCTGGATGGACAGCCTAGAGAGTGTTCTTTCGAATCTTTTTTTTTTTTTTTTTTTTTGCACACCATCACACACACCATCACCTATGTGTAGGCCTATCATATTCTTATGAACGTATATACATTACATATATTTTTATTTCATATATATATATATATATATATATATATATATATATATATATTTTTTTTTTATTTTTTATTATTTTTTATTTTTTTTTGGGTGGGAAACCCCTATGCCGTCATGGAGGATTCATGAAAAGGGAATTACCGGTACGTAATTTGGTTTTTCCCTTTCATCCTCCATGACGGCATACCATGAGATATAACACATTAACAACTTAGGGGGGGATTATAGCCTGAAGGACTTTCCTCCCAAAGGCTAGATCCTGACCTGCCTTAACATGGATTCTGTAATGTTTAATAAAAGTATTAGGGCTCGACCAGGTGGCTGCCCTACAGATTTGCTCTAATGAAGCGTTAGCCCTCTCTGCCCAAGAGGCCGAAACCGATCTCGTAGAATGGGCTGTAAAGGCTTCAGGAGGTGATTTCCCTAGCGCTTTATATGAATCTGAGATCGCCGTCTTGATCCATCTTGAAATGGTATTTTTTGTCGCTCTCTGCCCTTTGTTTATGCCAAGAAACTGAACAAACAAGGAGTCCGTCTTTCTGAAAGCCTTCGTGGCCTCTAAATATATAAGCACTGCTCTCCGCACATCCAATTTATGAAACCTCTCCTCCCCTTCTGTTTTCGGGTTGTCACAAAACGAGGGAACCAATATTTCTTCTTGCCTGTGAAAATTAGACACAACTTTGGGAAGGAAGGAGTTGTCCAATTTAAAGGTAATTCTATCTGAAGAAATAACACAGAAAGGTTCATTAATTTTCAGGGCCTGGATTTCACTAACCCTGCGGGCTGATGTAATTGCTACTAAGAACAGGGTCTTAAGTGTTATATATTTTACAGAGACAGATGATAAAGGTTCAAAGGGGCTTTCTGTTAAGCCCGATAAAACTAAATTAAGATCCCATGGGGGAGTCATAGCTTTCAATGAAGGTCTCAGTCTATCTGCCCCTTTAAGGAATCTGACCATCCAAGAATGATTGGCAATTTTTTCATCAAAAACTGCACTAAGGGCCGATACGTGAACCCTCAGAGTATTGGGGCGAAGACCTTTCTCCAGCCCAGACTGTAAGAAACCTAGAACTGAAAGGACTGAAAATTTTTCAGGGGATACTTTTTATTTTATACACCAGGTATTAAAGGCTCTCCAAACCTTATTATAGATCTTAGAGGTTGTCTCCTTTCTACTAGCCGACATAGTATTGATGACAGGATCTGTCAGGCCTTTAGCTTTTAAGATCAACCTTTTAGGTTCCAAGCTGCCAAATGCAGCTTTTCCACCTCAGGATGGAGAAGTGGACCCTGCGACAACAAATCCTGATCCCAAGGAAGGATCCATGGACTTTGGATGGACATGATCTTCAAAAGAGGAAACCATGATTTTTTGGGCCATAAGGGGGCTATCAAAATAACATGTTGGGCTTTGTCTTGCCTTATCTTCTTTATCACTCGAGACATTAATTGCAGGGGGGGAAGGCATAAGCTAGATGGAACCTCCATTTTATTGAAAAGGCATCTATGCCTTCGCTTTTGTCTCTTGGATTGAGGGAAAGGAAACGATCTACTTTTGTGTTTGTGGCTGATGCAAAGAGGTCTATTTGGGGAACTCCCCACTTTTGGGTTATTTGGAGAAAAACTTCTTCCTTTAGACTCCACTCTGTTCGACATATTTTGACCCTGCTTAGGAAGTCTGCTTTCACATTTAAGCTTCCTTTTAAATGGACTGCTGAAAGGGATCTTATATTTCCTTCTGCCCAGGAAAAAATCTTTTCTGTTATTTGACTCAGACATTGGCTTCTTGTTCCACCCTGATGGTTTAAATACGCTACCACTGTGGTGTTGTCTGATCTTATTTGGACATCCTTTCCCTCTATGTCTTGACTCGCCACTTTTATGGTCTCCCAAACTGCCATCAATTCCTTTTGGTTTGAGGACAAAGTCTTCTGGTGGTTTGCCCAGGCCCCCTGGAAATAGTGATGAGAGTAATGCGCTCCCCACCCCCAAGGACTTGCATCTGTAGTGATGAAAACCTGTTCCTCCGTATTCCACGGAATTCCCTGGCGTAGGTGGTTTACTTGTTTCCACCACAGAAGACTCTGGTTCACCGTAACAGGAACCAGAACTGTTTGTTCCAATGAGCTTTGGCTTCTGTCCCAGCAGGCCAGTGTCCACTGCTGTAGAGTTCGAGAGTGGAACTGAGCCCACTTTACTGCAGGGATGCAAGAGGTCAGGGTCCCTTGTAGTCTCATAGCCTCTCGTATCGAACAAGATGGACGACTCTGAAACCGCGAGACCTTTTCTACCACTCCAGAGACTTTTTGTTCTGTAAGAGACGTCCTCTGACGAGTGGTGTCTAGGGAGAGACCCAAGAAAATTATTTCCTGGGACGGGACTGGCTTTGATTTTTCCCAATTTATTAGCCATCCCGCTAGATACAGCGTCTGGCAGGTCACAAAGAGATTGTTCTCTAGTGACTGTTTTGACTCGCCTACTATCAGTAGGTCGTCTAAATACGGAATGATCAGGATATTCCTCCTTCTCAAGTGGGCTACTAGCTCCAGCATCACCTTTGTGAAGACCCTGGGGGCCGATGTTATCCCAAAGGGTAATACCTGGAACTGAAAATGGAACAGATCTTTCCCTAAATAAACCGCTATCCGCAGGAATTTTTGGGACTGTTTGCATACCGGAATGTGGTAGTATGCGTCTCTTAAGTCTAGGGAGGCTAAAAAGTCTCCCTTTTTCAGCAGATTCACGGTTGATCTTATTGTTTCCATTTTGAATTTGTTGTACTGTATGAACTTGTTTAAGTTTTTTAGGTTTATTAACCGAAATTTCCCGTCTGGTTTTTTTACTAGAAAAACGGTTGAATAATATCCCTGACCTTTTTGAGAATAGGGAACCGGAATTATGGCCTTTTGAGCCAGTAGCTTCCGAATCCCTTCTTCCAGATTTGTTTGGAGAACAGCTGTCTTTTGAATGGGAGTTACCCTGAAAATATTTGAGGGAGGAGGAAGACGGAAAACTATTTTGTAGCCTTCTGATATTGTATTTAAGACCCAAGGGTTTGTTGTAATCTTTTCCCAGTAGTCTAAAAAATAACTTAGTCTCCCTCCTACCTGAGTACTGGCGTCATTGCTTTGACGGTTCCGTATTCTTTGTAGAAAACAGGTACCCTCTACTCTTCTGGTTTCTTCCCCTTGACCAGCCTGAGTCCCTGTTCGTTTTCTTTGCTTGAAAGGGGGTCCCTTTTTTAACCCTCCGAAAGGGAAATTTCCTCTTCCCAGAATCTCTGGGAAAGGTCTTCTTAGAATCGGAAGCCTTTTCTAGGATGGACTCTAAATCTTCTCCAAACAACAAATTACCATGAAAAGGTAAGGTACATAACTTTAATTTTGAACTGACCTCACCTGACCAGGACTTTAACCAGAGGGACCTTCTTGCCACGACCGCTAACCCAGATGCCTTAGCAGCTATCCTGACAGATTCTGCAGTGGAATCTGATAGGAAATCCACAGCTTTGATTAAGAGCGGAAAGGAATCTTTAAGATCACCATATGTATTTCCGCCTCTCAGTAAGGATTCTAACTGCGTGAGCCATTTCTTTAATGATCTGGATACTGAAGTTGCAGCTAGGTTCGGTTTGAACAGGGCCGCACAAGCTTCCCATGTCTTTTTAATAGTCTGATCTGTCTTTTTATCCATGGGGTCCCTTAATGATCCCATGTCTTCAAATGGTAAGGCGTTTGGACCCTTCACTAATTTAGATAGGGAAACGTCTATCTTAGGACAGGTAGTTAACAAGGGTTCATCTTCGCTAGAAAAGGGGAGCCGTCGCCTTATTGTCTTAGGAATGAATAGTTTCCTATCCGGGGACCTCCATTCTCTTTTAATTAGATCGTGCATGTTTTTATGTACCGGAAAGCCTCGGTTAGATCTCTGCTCAAATCCACTGAACATCTCGTCATGGACTGATCTACAGATTTTTTCGTCAGAAAGATCCATAGTGGCTCTAACTGCCTTAATTAACTCTCTGGTATCCTCGGATGAAAAGAGAGAGTTTTTAAATTCTGAATCTGAACCAGAATCTTCAAACCCGAGTTCACCTGATTCTGAATCCCCCTCTAATTCTGAATCAGACGTTTTTGTCGCTGGTCCCTGCGCCTGTTTGGAGCAGGAAGGGATTAATGAGGTGTCTGACATAGCAGCCCTGATTTCTTCCCTAATTGTGTTTTTAAGTTCTTCTTTTAGGGACGGAACTAAATCCTTAGAAATGTTGTCCGTGCATTTTTTACACACTTTCCTAGCAGAAGAATCAGAAAGTTTAATAGAACAGAGACTGCACTTTTTTGCCCTCTGACTAGATTTTGCTTTCTGAGCACTCTCTTTCTCGCTCTGCACACATACAGAAAGAAAGAAAAAATACATAAGGGTTAATCTAACAGAATATACTGCCTTTACCCTTGTCCTGGTACATTACTCACTGGTACGGATCCCTGAGTGGTCTCCATAATTTCACCTGGATCCAGCATGATTTTTTAGGGTAACAAGAGTCACTGTTCCCCGTTAAATAGCTCAAGACCTCAGATCAGAGGACGACCTCCGTCCTAATCCTGCGCGTTTTTTTTAATCTTCCCGCCGCCGCCGGCATGCGATCCACCGCCCGGAAGGCCCCATACCGGAAGTAAGCTGTGGAACGCTTCGTGGAACGCATGGAGCGCGTCCACTTCCGGTGACGACACTGTGAGCGCCGGCCATGCCGGATCGCAGTGTGGAGTTAAGGAACCTACCGGAGGGACTCCCTGAGTGTCCGGCCCCACGTGGACCTGTCTGCCCGCGCCAGCAGCAGGTAAGAGACAGGTCTTTCAGAGCCCGTTTCCCCCAATGGGGACCGGACTCTGCTGCCTCCTCACATGGCATCCACTTCTTTCTTCATGGTCGGTGACCATAAGGGAAAACCTATCTCCTACCTGGAGGGACAGGAAGACACTAAGGAGGAGCCGGAGGAGAGTCAAATTTATACTTCCTGTCCCTACCTGGTTGGAGGCGGGTCATCTCTCATGGTATGCCATCATGGAGGATGAAAGGGAAAAAATGCCTTTTTTGGCACTGTTTTTTATTATGGTCTTCACCTGAGGGGTTAGGTCATGTGATATTTTTATAGAGCAGGTTGTTTCGGACACGGTGATACCTAATATGTATACTTTTTTTTATTTATTTCACTTTAACACAATAATAGCATTTTTTAAACAAAAAAATAAAATTTTAATATCTCCATGTTCTGAGAGCTATATTTTTTTTATATTTTTTTTTAGCGATTTTCTTATGTAGGGGCAAATTTTTTGCGGGATGAGGTGACTGTTTTATTGGTACCAAATTGTGGGACATGCGCCTTTTTGATCACTTAGTGTTGCACTTTTTGTGATGTAAGGTGACAAAAATGGCTTTTTTTATTTAATACTTTTTTAAAAAAATTTTTTTACTCAGACCAACTTGGTTCTTGAAGATCCAGTAGGCCTGATGCCTCTATAATACACTGCAGTACACTGTATAGTGTACTGCAGTGTATTTTCTATTAAACTTAGCCTGGTCAGGCTCCTTTCTTCCCAGCAAGAGCCTGATCAGGCTTAGGCCGAATGCACACGGCCGTGTTCCACGGCCGAGAGCGGTCCGTGGTGTGCCGGGCTGGATTCCTGTTCAGAGCAGGAGCGCACGGCGTCATTGGTTGCTATGACGCCGTGCACTTCATGTAGCCGCTGTACTACAGTAATACACTATACCAGTGTATTACTGTAGTGCAGCGGCGGCATGAAGTGCACGGCGTCATAAGAACCAATGACGCCGTGCACTCCTGCTCTGAACAGGAATCAAGGCCGGCACACCGTGGCACACGGCCGTGTTCATTCGGCCTTAGGGTACCTTCACACTAGCGGCAGGACAGCCCTGACTATAATGGGGAGGGGGGCGGAGCTCCGGCGCAGTACGGCAGTGCGCTGTGTGAGGCCGCCAGACGAAAAAGTTGGACCTGCTGTACTTTTCGTCCGGCGGCCTCTCGCCGCCCACTGCCGGGGCTCTGCCCCCGTCCCCATTATAGTCAATACGGATGGAGCGGCGGTCCGGCGAAATAGCAGGGGGAACGGATCCGTCCTGCCGCAAGTGTGAAACTACCCTTTATGCCATGGCAAGCTGGATGCCTGTGAATGCGTCCGGTTGCCATGGTAACCATCGGGGCTGACAGAGCAGCGCAGCGCCCGGGAGGCAGCTCCATCCCTGGAAGGGGTTAACAGCTGACATCAGCTGCCAGCATGGGGTTCCACTCAGCCAACCATGAAACTAAAAGGAGGGGGAGGGAGTCGGGACAGTTATCCACAGCGGGGGGGGGGGGCTCGGGACAGTTATCCACAGCAGGGGTGGGGGGGGGGGGGTCAGGACAGTTATTCATAGTGGGGGGGGGAGGTCGGGACAGTTATCCACAGCAGGGGGGGGGGGGGGGTCAGGACAGTTATCCACAGTGGGGGCGGGGGGGGGGGGGAGGTCAGGACAGTTATCCACAGCAGGGCAGCTCTCCTCACCATTCACTGATCCCGGCTGCTCTGCTGAACGCTAACCGCTCCCCTCCTCCTCCTCCTGAAAGGGGGGGGGAGGTCGGCACAGTAACACAGAGCGGGGGCGAGGGGTCAGCACAGTAACACAGAGCGGGGGGGATGTCGGCACAGTAACACAGAGCAAGGGGGGGGGTCGGCACAGTAACACAGAGCGGGGGGGGAGGGGTCAGCACAGTAACACAGAGTGGGGGGGATGTCGGCACAGTAACACAGAGCAAGGAGGGGGTTCGGCACAGTAACACAGAGCAGGGGGGGTCGGCACAGTAACACAGAGCAGGGGGGGTCGGCACAGTAACACAGAGCAGGGGGGGTCGGCACAGTAACACAGAGCGGGGGGGGGGGGTCGGCACAGTAACACAGAGCGGGGTGGGGGGGGGTCGGCACAGTAACACAGAGCAGCGCAGCCGGTTCTCACCATTCACTGACAATGGCTGCGCTGCTGAAGGCTGACAGCTCCCCTCCTCCTCCACCATTCTCTCCCTCTACGGCCGCTGCATACAGAGCATGCGCGGCTCTGTTTGTGAAGCGGCAACGCTCTGGGCATGTGCGGCATTGGGCGGCATGCGCGCTCATGTGATGACTGAGCGGCAGGCAAGAAGAAAGAAGAGGAGCTTATGCGCAAGCGCGGCCCAGGGACTCGCTCCAGAGGAGGTGGACGTTTCTAGGGGAAACCAAATCAAACACTGGGGTACAATCCACAATATTTGACCTAGAAAGGTAGAAATGTAATAATAGTTTATATTGGCAAAAATGATCATTGGCACATAATGAAATAAGGTATGATCATTAAGATGAGAATACCCCTTTAAGGCTGCAAGCTGTGACCCAACCAGAGCCCGTACCTGTACATACAACCAGAGCCCGTACCTGTACATACAACCAGAGCCCGTACCTGTACATACAACCAGAGCCCGTACCTGTACATACAACCAGAGCCCGTACCTGTACATGCAACCAGAGCCCGTACCTGTACATGCAACCAGAGCCCGTACCCGTACATGCAACCAGAGCCCGTACCCGTACATGCAACCAGAGCCCGTACCCGTACATGCAACCAGAGCCCGTACCCGTACATGCAACCAGAGCCCGTACCCGTACATGCAACCAGAGCCCGTACCCGTACATGCAACCAGAGCCCGTACCCGTACATGCAACCAGAGCCCGTACCCGTACATGCAACCAGAGCCCGTACCCGTACATGCAACCAGAGCCCGTACCCGTACATGCAACCAGAGCCCGTACCCGTACATGCAACCAGAGCCCGTACCCGTACATGCAACCAGAGCCCGTACCCGTACATGCAACCAGAGCCCGTACCCGTACATGCAACCAGAGCCCGTACCCGTACATGCAACCAGAGCCCGTACCCGTACATGCAACCAGAGCCCGTACCCGTACATGCAACCAGAGCCCGTACCCGTACATGCAACCAGAGCCCGTACCCGTACATGCAACCAGAGCCCGTACCCGTACATGCAACCAGAGCCCGTACCCGTACATGCAACCAGAGCCCGTACCCGTACATGCAACCAGAGCCCGTACCCGTACATGCAACCAGAGCCCGTACCCGTACATGCAACCAGAGCCTCTTTTTACTGTGCAGTCTATTTGTCCAGCTGCTGTGTGTCTGCAACACACTGAGGGTATCATGGCGCCTGATCTTCCCTCACAAAACTACAATCCCCACAATCCCTCGCTTTCCTGCTGAGTGTTGATGTTTATTGATTGGCTGCCTGATATACAGTATGGCCACGCCCCCTCTACTCTAATCACCAGCACACTGACACGCCCTAGCTAGAGAATTGATAGCAACACACTGAGCATGCTCGACCTGACAAAGGCTCAGAACTACAGGTCGATGTCATGGTATTTGATGAGGAAACACAGTGGGTGGCAGAGGAAGAAAACTACTTTTAGAACTACTGAATGGTAAATATGTGAAATTTACATTATATTTGGTAGTTATTCTTGATGAATTAGTCTAAAACATAAGTTATATTTATAAGCCGCCAGCAGTACCTGAGAGTAGCCAGCAGCGTGTGTCCGACGATAATTTTCTTCCTAAAGGCCGATGCGGCTAAAGCTCAGATCTTTTATCCCCTGCCCGTGCGCTTCTCTAGTCATGCTTCAAGTCACGGTACCCGCGCCCCTTCCCTGTGACTGACGGCGCTTATACAGAGAGTTCGGCTGCCTTTGCTGAACAGCCTGCTGTCAGTCACAGGGAAGGGGGCGTGGTTACCTTGACTTGAAGCAAGGAGGCCGCTGCCCCCTTGACTTGACGAGAAAATCACGGGGGCAGGGGATAAAAGAACGTTTTCTGAGCTTTAGCCGCATCAGCCTTCAGGAAGAAAATTATCGTCGGAAACGCGCTGCTGCCTACTCTCAGGTACTGCTGGCGGCTTGGGATGGTTTTTGGAGGTGAAAGGTTCCCTTTAAAGCCTTTAGATGCCGTGATCAAGTGATCTGCAGTTTATGCTCCGATGCTCTCCCTTGCCCTGCGCTGGATTGCGCAGGGCAAGGGCTCTTTTCTTTACAATAACACACTGCTGGGAGGAGGCTTCTGCCCAGCAGTGTGTTCAGTGATGTCACCGGCTCTAATGGGCGGGCTTTAGCGCTGTCCTAGCCGTTTTACAGGCTCACTGCTGGAATGTCACCAGAACTCCAGAAAATGCATTTTGCCCTGGACTTGTCACGGACAGTGTACAGGAAACAAGACAAAGCAACATGCATATATGACTGAGTGGATCCAAAGCTAAGGAACCAAAAGGGAGACCCCTGCACAAGACCTGAGACTTTCCCTGGCTGCTCAGCCTATGCAAAGATCCGAAAGGTGGAAGGTTGCATATCCACGTACCTCGACTATATAACCCCTGAACACCCTACAATAGTGAGGGGACACGACCACCGGCTCCCTACACCAGACACGGAGGGAGTCAGGGTCACCTGGGATCCAGCAAACAGAAAATAACAGATAAATGTTCAGCACTTAACTTTGTAGCAGACTGGAAAACAAGATCAGCATGCACACACACTCCAGGAAGAAGTATAAGCCGCCCTGTAATGCACCATGGGGAGGAATTTAAAGGGAAGCAATCAGTCCAACTCCATGACAGCTGAGAGAGGCTAACGAGATGAGGAACTGAACAGCACAAAAAAGAACTCAAGGAGGAGGTTCTGAAAGGCCTCTGTCAGAGCTTCTCAGCTGTCTGGTTGTGACAGGACTGCTCCGATGCTCTTGTCAGGGGGGCCGTCTGGGTGAAAATGGGGATATGTCCGGGTTCAGCTCTGAACTCGGGACAACCCTTTTAATACGCTGAGTCTCACTGAAGAGACTTAGGGCATTAAAGGTGCAATTCTTATTTTTGCCACCAGGTGGAAGGCCAACATAAGAAATGAGCAATTCTGAGTAATAGATTTTAATTATCCGAATAAAAATAAAAATTGGGATTTTTTAGTCTCAATCAAGAGTTTCAAAATCATAACAAAAAATTAAAAAAAAAAGTTTAAAATAAAAAAAAATATAAAAGGTTCAATCAACCCCCTTTCCATATAATAAAAAATAAATCCATAAATAAAAATAAATAAACATCATGGGTATCCCTGCAAACCGAAAACACCCGTACTAAATATAAATAAAATATAAAAATATTTTTCCAAAAGGTCAAATGGCCAATTTACCATTTTTTTCATTGCTTATCTTACCCAAAAAATTTAATAAAATGTGATCAAAATGTCTCACACACTCCAAAATGGTATAAATAAAAACTACAGATTGTCCTGCAAAAAATGAGCCCCCACACAACTCAGCAAATATAACTATAAAAATGTTCTGGGGGGTCAGAATATGGTGATGCCGCCCTCCAAACTAAGTAATCGGGGGCTAAAGGCCTTGGTTAGACTTATTTTTAATGGCAAAAAATTATTTGTCGGGCGTAATAATAAAAAAACAAAAAACATACAACTATGGCTTTCTGGGTTTTGTTTTTACAATGTTCACGGTAAGTATTTTGTTTTACTACTTAAAAAATAAAAATAAACCTTTGAAAACAAAGTTTTTTTTGCATCACCATATTCTGTGGGGCTGTAAATTGGGACCTGCCATAACCTTGTTAGCTGAATATATCCTTCAGAAGAGGTCATATTTCCCAGATATCACGTACTGCTAATACCCCAGGGCGGGGTGGATGCAGGATATCGGTAGCGTCCTCACAATTGGCGCCAATATCCCAAGCAAACATCGAGGCGTCTGGCTGGCTGCTCCACATTTACAGTACTCTGATAGGCTTGTGTCGGCGAGGTTAGGATTCAGTGATGGTTTCCATAGCTCAGATACAAACATGAACAGATGTAATAGTAACCAGCATACGCTCCTCCAGCTACTAAAACAATCGGACGCATCGTCCTTTATATGGACCTTAGTATAGGTTACATTGTAATAATCTGTCCAGGGATTCAGAGAGGAGCCCGGTGATGGGTCTCAGTCCTCCAGGGCGATCCTCCAGGTCATGGTACTAATCACAGGAAGAAATGATCCTTAATGTAGAATGATATCCAGCCTGATGACTGTGTGATGTTCCCTCAGCTGTTCCTGTGCTGGGTCCCATACAGCAGACAAAGGACAAGCTCTACGTGAGGGAGAAGATGAATCTGACCTGTAAGATCCATTCATTTTACCCGGCACCTATAGAGGTCACATGGCGCACAGAAGATGGACAGGTGCTGACCTCTACCCTCTCCGACCCCCTCCCTGACTCGGCTGGTCTGTACCAGGTCACCAGCTCCATGAATTACTGTCCAACATTGAAGGACCTAAAAAAGACATTTACATGTGAAGTGAAACATGGAAGTACTGGAGTCACAAGAACAACTACATGGAAACTGGAAGATCTGAGTAAGTAGTGCTGAGACAGGATCCTCTGTATACTGCGCCCGCTCTGGTGGAGCAGAGATATGATCCTCTGTATACTGTGCCCGCTCTGGTGGAGCAGAGACATGATCCTCTATATACTGTGCCCGCTCTGGTGGAGCAGAGACATGATCCTCTATATACCGGGCACGCTGTGGTGGAGCAGAGACAAGATCATCTATATACTGTGTTCACTCTGGTGAAGCAGAGATAATATCCTCTATATACTGTGCCCGCTCTGGTGGAGCAGAGACATGATCCTCTATATACTGTGCCCGCTCTGGTGGAGCAGATATTTGATCCTCTATATACTGTGCCGCTCTGGTGGAGCAGAGACAGGATCCTCTATATACCGGGCACGCTGTGGTGGAGCAGAGACAAGATCATCTATATACTGTGTTCACTCTGGTGAAGCAGAGATAATATGCTCTATATACTGTGCCCGCTCTGGTGGAGCAGAGACCTGATCCTCTATATACTGTGCTTGCTCTGGTGGAGCACAGACATGATCCTCTATATACAGGGCACACTGTGCTGGAGCAGAGACAGGATCCTCTATATACCGGGCACGCTGTATTGGAGCAGAGATAATATCCTCTATATACTGTGCCCGCTCTGGTGGAGCAGAGATATGATCCTCTATATACTGTGCCTGCTCTGGTGGAGCAGAGACAGGATCCTCTATATTCTATGTTCAGATACTGCGCGTTGCGCTCCTTGTCCACCTTCCCTGGTGGTAGGTGCCAAAAGAAAACAACAAGATACACTTTGGCTCTACAACTTCAGATTGGTATTTACCTGTTTCCGAGTTCTTGTCTGTTTGCCTGTGTGTCTGGTGTCGTCTTAGTTTTTGCTCCTATGTCCAAAGTGAAGGGGATGTTGGGAGGCTGGACCCTATTGTTATTCGTTTTGCTGAGCCTGCCCCGGCCGGCGGCAATGCTCAGTTTCAAACTCAGCTCGCTCGCACGGAGCGCTGTGCGATGTCACAGTAAGAGCTACGGATAGCTATGAGGACCAAACCTACTCAAACGTGTTTCGAATAAAACGTTATTCTTCGTATAGGGATACTGATTTGGACTCCTAGTGTGTTTATATAGGTCCATGTCTCCTCCTTCATTTAACCCCCTCATGTCTTCTACACTTTGTAGTTTATTCACTCAAAGGCAAATAGCTTAATGTCTGAATTTAATCCTTAGATAAAAAATCCAGCGGGTCTCTGCTCTCGACATTTTTTTTTTATAAAGTCCCCCCTTCTTTTATCTTTATTCACTATCTCTATTCCACTTTTCCACTATACGTGGGTCGCACCAAAAGAACCCTAAGTAAGAGGATAGGGGAGCATATTTATAATATCAGGAGGAAATATGAAGGTCACCCCCTTTCAAGACACTACGAAGACAAACATGGGGGTAATAGTGATGGCACTACATTTAGTGGAATAGAGATAGTGAATAAAGATAAAAGAGGGGGGGGGGACTTTATTTAAAAAATGTCGAGAGCAGAGACCCGCTGGATTTTTAATCTGAACACACTGGCACCAGCAGGATTAAATTCAGACATTAAGCTATTTGCCTTTTGAGTGAATAAACTACAAAGTGTAGAAGACATGAGGGGGTTAAATGAAGGAGGAGACATGGACCTATATAAACACACTAGGAGTCCAAATCAGTATCCCTGACGAAGAATAACGTTTTATTCGAAACGCGTTTGAGTAGGTTTGGTCCTCATAGCTATCCGTAGCTTTACCGTGACGTCACACAGCGCTCCGTGCGAGCGAGCTGAGTTTGAAACTAAGCATTGCCGCCGGCCGGGGCAGGCTCAGCAAAACGAATAACAATAGGGTCCAGCCTCCCAACATCCCCTTCACTTTGGACATAGGAGCAAAAACTAAGACGACACCAGACACACAGGCAAACAGACAAGAACTCGGAAACAGGTAAATACCAATCTGAAGTTGTAGAGCCAAAGTGTATCTTGTTGTTTTCTTTTGGCACCAACCACCAGGGAGCGCATCGGATCCTCTATATACTGTGCCCGCTCTGGTGGAGCAGAGACAGGATCCTCTATATACTGTGCCCGCTCTGGTGGAGCAGAGACAGGATCCTGTTATTGTATATCACACATCGCTGACGCCATACTGTACTGTGTATGACACCTGTTATTCTATATCACACATCGCTGACTCCATACTGTACTGTATATGACACCTGTTATTCTATATCACACATCGCTGACTCCATACTGTACTGTATATGACACCTGTTATTCTATATCACACATCGCTGACTCCATACTGTACTGTATATGTCACGTGTTATTCTATATCACACATCACTGACTCCATACTGTACTGTGTATGACACCTGTTATTCTATATCACACATCGCTGACTCCATACTGTACTGTGTATGACACCTGTTATTCTATATCACACATCGCTGACTCCATACTGTACTGTATATGACACCTGTTATTCTATATCACACATCGCTGACTCCATACTGTACTGTATATGACACCTGTTATTCTATATCACACATCGCTGACTACATACTGTACTGTGTATGACGCCTGTTATTCTATATCACACATCGCTGACTCCATACTGTACTGTATATGACACCTGTTATTCTATATCACACATCGCTGACTCCATACTGTGCTGTATATGACACCTGTTATTATATATCACACATCGCTGACTCCATACTGTACTGTATATGACACCTGTTATTCTATATCACACATCGCTGACTCCATACTGTACTGTATATGACACCTGTTATTCTATATCACACATCGCTGACTCCATGCTGTGCTGTATATGACACCTATTCTATATCACACATCGCTGACTCCATACTGTACTGTATATGACGCCTGTTATTCTATATCACACATCGCTGACTCCATACTGTACTGTATATGACGCCTGTTATTCTCTATCACACATCGCTGACTCCATACTGTACTGTATATGACACCTGTTATTCTATATCTCACATCGCTGACTCCATACTGTACTGTATATGACACCTGTTATTCTATATCACACATCGCTGACTCCATACTGTACTGTATATGACGCCTGTTATTCTATATCACACATCGCTGACTCCATACTGTACTGTATATGACGCCTGTTATTCTATATCACACATCGCTGACTCCATACTGTACTGTATATGACGCCTGTTATTCTATATCACACATCGCTGACTCCATACTGTACTGTATATGACGCCTGTTATTCTATATCACACATCGCTGACTCCATACTGTACTGTATATGACACCTGTTATTCTATATCACACATCGCTGACTCCATACTGTGCTGTATATGACACCTGTTATTCTATATCACACATCGCTGACTCCATACTGTACTGTATATGACACCTGTTATTCTATATCACACATCGCTGACTCCATACTGTACTGTATATGACACCTGTTATTCTATATCACACATCGCTGACTCCATACTGTACTGTATATGACCCCTGTTATTCTATATCTCCCATCGCTGACTCCATACTGTACTGTATATGACACCTGTTATTCTATATCACACATCGCTGACTCCATACTGTGCTGTATATGACACCTGTTATTCTATATCACACATCGCTGACTCCATACTGTACTGTATATGACACCTGTTATTCTATATCACACATCGCTGACTCCATACTGTACTGTAAATGACACCTGTTATTCTATATCACACATCGCTGACTCCATACTGTACTGTATATGACCCCTGTTATTCTATATCACACATCGCTGACTCCATACTGTACTGTATATGACACCTGTTATTCTATATCACACATCGCTGACTCCATACTGTACTGTATATGACACCTGTTATTCTATATCACACATCGCTGACTCCATACTGTACTGTATATGACACCTGTTATTCTATATTACACATCGCTGACTCCATACTGTGCTGTATATGACACCTGTTATTCTATATCACACATCGCTGACTCCATACTGTGCTGTATATGACCCCTGTTATTCTATATCACACATCGCTGACTCCATACTGTGCTGTATATGACACCTGTTATTCTATATCACACATCGCTGACTCCATACTGTGCTGTATATGACACCTGTTATTCTATATCACACATCGCTGACTCCATACTGTACTGTATATGACCCCTGTTATTCTATATCTCCCATCGCTGACTCCATACTGTACTGTATATGACACCTGTTATTCTATATCTCCCATCGCTGACTCCATACTGTACTGTATATGACACCTGTTATTCTATATCACACATCGCTGACTCCATACTGTGCTGTATATGACACCTGTTATTCTATATCACACATCGCTGACTCCATACTGTACTGTATATGACACCTGTTATTCTATATCACACATCGCTGACTCCATACTGTACTGTATATGACCCCTGTTATTCTATATCACACATCGCTGACTCCATACTGTACTGTATATGACCCCTGTTATTCTATATCACACATCGCTGACTCCATACTGTGCTGTATATGACACCTGTTATTCTATATCACACATCGCTGACTCCATACTGTGCTGTATATGACACCTGTTATTCTATATCACACATCGCTGACTCCATACTGTACTGTATATGACACCTGTTATTCTATATCACACATCGCTGACTCCATACTGTACTGTATATGACACCTGTTATTCTATATCACACATCGCTGACTCCATACTGTACTGTATATGACACCTGTTATTCTATATCACACATCGCTGACTCCATACTGTACTGTATATGACACCTGTTATTCTATATCACACATCGCTGACTCCATACTGTGCTGTATATGACACCTGTTATTCTATATTACACATCGCTGACTCCATACTGTGCTGTATATGACACCTGTTATTCTATATCACACATCGCTGACTCCATACTGTGCTGTATATGACACCTGTTATTCTATATCACACATCGCTGACTCCATACTGTGCTGTATATGACACCTGTTATTCTATATCACACATCGCTGACTCCATACTGTGCTGTATATGACACCTGTTATTATATATCACACATTACTGACTCCATACTGTGCTGTATATGACACCTGTTATTCTATATCACACATTACTGACTCCATACTGTACTGTATATATTATTATATTTTCTCTCTTGCAGTTTCGGAGCCCACGGTGTCTGATATTTCTTGTATTCCCCCGTCTCCTGAGCCTGGTACTTCGGTGACCTTATCCTGCGATGTCAGTGACTTGTACTCTACGGACTTTACAGTTCTGTGGTTCAGAAACAATCAAAAGATGTCAGAAGAGAAGTGCAAAAATACTTTTCAGCCGGATCAGTCTGGGACGTATCGGGGAACCGTAGAAGTGAACTGTCTAGTAACTCCTGATTTTTACGAGCAGGAGATCCGTATGGAGCTGAATGACTCCAAACACATTATCGAAAGAAAGTTTAGATTCACCCTGGCAGGTAATTATAACACCAGTCCTGTACTGGGAACCGACTGGTTGTGTGTTTTGTGCTCTTAAAGCTAGCAGCACAATCTGAATGTTTAAAGTGGTGGTGATTATAGTCCTGGTTGAATTCACTCTGCGGAGGCTCCGGGGGTAACACGTATTGTGTATCTTTTTACTTTCCTCTTGGTTTCCTCTCAATTATCCAGAGAAATCCGTTACCTCTCCTGCTCCTGTCATTCCTCATGGGTAGGGCCGAAACAATTACTCGATTTAATCAAGTAACTCGACACAAAAAAATCCTCGATGCAAATTATTTAGTGTCATGTGACCACAGCGCGTGAGTGAAGCGCTTGCCATTACTTGCACACCGTTGTCACCTGCCGGCAATTGTCAGTGTCATTCATAGTACTGCAAAGCCGATAATATCCACCGCTGTTTCCAGACTGCGTTCCCTTTAGCTTCCGCTAGAAGCTTCTACTAACCCACCAGGTTCTATCAGCTGCTGCAGCGTCTCCCACATGACCGCGTGTACCACACCCGCCAGTCACTTACCCGTCCTGTACCAAAAAGCAGCGAAGCACATTCCCAGCAATCAGCCATTACTTTGCCGGGAAATGTAGTTTCATTGGCTACAAGTAGCGCGCACGTCTTACTCAGAAACACTACTGTACATTGTCCGTAATGCAAAGTATAGAGGCGTCTGTGAGAGCGCTGTGATTGGTCGCCGCTCTGTAGAGGCTGTGCGGAGGCGCGTACATTGTATGTGAGCGCTGCAATACAGAGCAACCCAGATAATACAGCGTGGTCTGTGCCTAGTACACAGAGATACAGCAGAGATGAGCGAATTTCATATTTTAAAATTCTTTCACGGTTCGTTTACTGGTAAAAGGTGAATTGCGTTATGGATTCCGTTACCGTGGACCATAACCCAATTCTATGACGGAATGCATAATTCATTCATTTTATTTAATGCACTTATATAGCGCTACTATATTCCGCAGCGCTTTACAGACATTATCATCCAACTGTCCCCAATAGGGCTCACAATCTAAGGTCCCTATCAGTCTGTTTTTGGAATGTGGGAGGAAACTGGAGAACCCGGAGGAAACCCACGCAAACACGGGGAGAACATACAAACTCCATGCAGATGTTGCCCTTTGTCAGATTCGAACCCAGGACCCCAGCGCTGCACGGCACCAGTGCTAACCACTGAGCCACTGTGCCGCTTCCGTCATAATAGAAGATCTAGGGGATCTAGGCCGGCACCCTGCAAAACGGATCCGTCCAGTTTCGGTTATGCAGGAGAGTCCTCTCCTTTTACCAGTAAATAAAGCGTGAACGAATTTCATAACCTGAAATTCGCTCATCTCTAATATACAGCATGGTCTGTGCCTAGTGCACAGATATACAGCGCTGTCTGTGAGGAACAACCTAACTACTGGGATGTGAAGGGTTACTGTTTATTATAAGAGTTGTTTTGCATCATAATTATAAGGGGGCCCTAGACTTTGTGTCTAGCCTGATGGCACGGGGGGGGGGGGGGGAGCAGCTGATGGCACAGGGAAGGGGGGAAGCTGATGGGAAGGGGGCACTGGGGGGGGGGCAGCTGATGGCACTGGAGGGGGGAGCTGATGGGAAGGGGGCACTGGGGGGGGCAGCTGATGGCACTGGAGAGGGCAGCTGATGGCACTGGAGGGGGGAACTGATGGCACTGAGGGGGAACTAATGTCACTGTAGGCGGGAGCTGATGGCACTGTAGGGGGGGGGGCAGCCGATGACACGGGGGGGAAGACTTAAGGCAGGGGGTCTGATGATGTAATTGGGGGGTCTGATTAGTTTTTATAAAGGAAAATAGTTTTTTTCTTATTAGAGTTCTCGATTAATCGTTGGATTATTCGGTTGAATACTTGATTACAAAAATAATCAATAGCTGCAGCCCTAATCATGGGGACAATGTGCGGCCGTATCCCGCTGGAGTCCAGACATCTTGTGAGACAATAGTCAGTGACCCTTGTAATCTGACAGGAGGGGGATCTAGGCCGGCACCCCGTAAAACCTGCATGTAACATTCATTTACTGTATAATTAAAATGTCTTCTCAGGGTCCCCAGTCCTTAGTGACATCACCAGCGAGCCCAGTGACGCCAGATACGGCCAGCCTGTGACTCTGCGCTGCAGGGTAACCAACGCTAAACCGAAAGATGTAGAGGTGAAGTGGTTAAAGAGCGACAAACCCCTGGAGAGCGGACAAGGAGTAGCGAAGCAAATCCCTGAGGAGGACGGGTCCGTATCCTGCTCACTGCAGATCACTGCTACAGCCCTGGACTACGCCAAAGCTTACACCTGCTCTGTGAAGCCCAAGAACATGACAGCGACGCTCAAGAAGACCCATTATATAAAGCTCCCGGGTAAGAAACTGCTCTGAGACTAAATTAGTAAATTATAGAAAAAAGTGCCTTCTCTAAGGTGGAAACCCTGTGACCATATAAAAGGTACAATAAAGGCCACTCCACCTGCCGGCAGCAGTCCTGGAGATCTGAAGGCAGCCAAACATATTGGAAAGTTGAAGTCATTTTCAGCAGAGTAGGGCAGATCAGGAGATGCAAGCACCACTTATCTCAAGGAGTTGGGAGAAATGTGATCATGTACTATATAAAGAGCGGAGAGGAGATAAGCGGCAAGGACCCGAGGAGAGCATGTGTGCGGTCCAGCAGATAACCACTGGACGGGACATCTGCTGGATCCCGACATCTGCACTGATGAAATATCTTACTCTGACGGCCTCCGTTCCTCTATGGTTGTAGCTGGAAGCAGTTATAGCAGGTTTACCTTCTCAATGAGACTAATTACTTCCATCCAAAGAAACCCCCCCCCCAAGAGTGTCAATGGCGGCTCTGACTGTCGGGGTATTGGGATCTGCACGGCCGGCCGGCTTGTGATGTCTCCTCGCTGCAGGTGCACAGCTGAACGCGGTAATCTTGCTTTCTCTTGGTTTCTTGCAGATAAAGCACCAAAGTTTTCAGAGATAAGTGTGCGGCCGGAGAGACCTGTCGCAGGGAAGGAAGCCACATTCACAGCGACCATATCTGGATTCACACCAGACATTCGGGTGAAATGGTATAAAGAGTTCGACCCATTTCCCAGCGACTTTGTCACCACATCAGATCCACAGATTGGAAAGGACTCTCTATGCACTTGTTCCAGCAGCCTGAGGTTCACTCCCCAGGACAAGGACCATGGGGCGTCCATCCGCTGTGAGGTGACACATTCTGTCACTAAGAAATTATATGAGCAGCCGTACACCCTGCATCTCTCAGGTAAGTGCACTCTGATTTCACAAATGCACACGTGGTGTAAGAGTGCACCGTGTGTTCACATTGATTGTGCTCTCAGGTGAACATACAGTTTCTGGGTTTGGGGTGGCCCCAACGCTACGCTGGTTCCCCTGGACACCGTTGAGGTGTCACCACATGTTGCTGCTCTCCAGGAGGGATGGAAAGGCATGGTGCACCCCAATGGGAAATAAGTCCAGAGAGTCGGGGTCTGCAGTAACCAGGGGGCTTCTTTACTGGAGGAATTCAGGTGCAAAACAATACAGACGAGGCATAGGGCCAGCTTCTCCAGTCTCCCCCCTGAGACGAGGCATAGGGCCAGCTTCTCCAGTCTCCCCCCTGAGACGAGGCATAGGGCTGGCTTCTCCAGTCTCCGCCCTGAGACGAGGCATAGGGCTGGCTTCTCCAGTCTCCCCCCTGAGACGAGGCATAGGGCCGGCTTCTCCAGTCTCCTCCCTGAGACGAGGCATAGGGCCAGCTTCTCCAGTCTCCCCCCTGAGACGAAGCATAGGGCCAGCTTCTCCAGTCTCCCCCCTGAGACGAGGCATAGGGCCGGCTTCTCCAGTCTACTCCCTGAGACGAGGCATAGGGCCGGCTTCTCCAGTCTCCCCCCTGAGACGAGGCATAGGGCTGGCTTCTCCAGTCTCCCCCCTGAGACGAGGCATAGGGCCGGCTTCTCCAGTCTCCTCCCTGGCAGTAGAAGGGTTTGATGCGGAGTAAAGGCCTGAGCTAGCTGTCCCTCTCTCTCTCAGAAGGCTGGTACCCTGGTCAAAGGCTGGAGGCCCACAGTCTGTAGCTCAGTAGTCCAGGTGGCTCCTTGGTCACAGGGCTCGTGACCCATGGTCTGTGGCTCAGTGTCCCCATCTCAGCGTCTTCTTCTGTTCCCTCATGCAGTCTGGCAGAGTCTCACTTACTAAACAGTAGTCCCTATCTGCAGAACATTAGAGGCTCTGACTGATCTCCTTAAATATGGTTGCTAGCTGAACAAGAACCTTCAAGTGGTAGCACTGTCTGACTGGGATGCCTAGGGCCCACCAATAAAATTCATTCTGGGGGCCCACTGTACAGCGAAATGCAAATATTACCTGCCCACACAGAGGCAGACGGCAACGAGACGCTACAACAGGGGTAGGCAACCTCCGGCACTCCACTGTTGTAAAACTACAACTCCCAGCATGCATACCTGCTCTGCTCTTCTAAGAAATATCATAGGAATAAAGGAGCATGCTGGGAATTCTAGTTTCACAACAGCTGGAGTGCCGAAGGTTGCTGACCCCTGACAAGATGATTGATTATGAGGGTCCCATGTGCAGTAGCTCTTCTCACACACTGATTTTTCTGTTAATAGGAAGGACCTCGGATGGACATCTGCCTCTCGCCACACCACACTCAGGTAAGTGGCAGTATTGTGGAGACAGTTATTCAGGTGTCACCAGTAACAAGTACCATCAGAGTCCCTAAAATCAGTGTACCGATGGGAGTCTGAGGTGGAAGGAATTATGAGTTCAGCTCCTCCATCTGTAGGACATTTCTGAGGGGTGAGAAGCAGACTTTTCCCCTGACGTTCTTCCTGTCCACTCTTACATTAATGATGAAGTGGTTGCGTTGATGTTTAGGAAGAAATATGATGAGATGATGATGGATACCACAAGTCTGTGATTTAGGGTATGGCAGTGGCTGGGTGCAGCCGTCAAGTGAAGGATGAATGACGTGACCGCTGCAGGGACCGGATCGGTAGGACATTTAAAAGCCAAGTGTGGGTTCTACCTGTATTTCCTGCAGCCCCTGCTTTCTGCCACTTAAAACATATTAGTAAAATCCACCCGCAAATGTATGGGCTGCGGCGAGGTGAAATGTGTTATCTCCGAAGTCTCGCAAGACTTCGCTAAATAACTTCGGACTTAGTTTTTTTCAGCCTAATACTGAATTCTACAATTGATGTTCTAGATTCTTCTTACATGTACACAAGTGGACAAAAATGTTGGTTCCTTCTGAGACCCACAAATGGCCACTGAAATAACCTGAAACTGACAAAATTAGTAATAAATAAAATGATGCTGAAAATCTGATAATTAAACGGAGTTGTGTCCTGTAATTACATCACAGGTGTCTTCAGACTTGTAATCAGTCTGTCTGCCTATATAGAAGGGAAAAGTAGTCACTGTGCTGTTTAGTACTGTTTAGTATTATGGTGGGTACCGCACTGAACATGGACCAAAGAAAGCTACGGAGAGGAGATTAGAAAGAGAATTATAGGCAGACATGTTAAAGGTAAAGGCTATAAGACCATCTCCAAACAGCTTGATGTTCCTGTTACTACAGTTGCACATATTCAAAAATGTAAGGACTACGGGACTGTAGCCAACCTCCCTGGATGTGGCCACAAGAGGAAAATTGATGACAAATTGAAGAGATGGATAATACAAATAGTAAACAAAGAGCCCAGCTTCCAGGAGATTGGAGGTGAACTCCAAGGTCAAGGTGCTTCAGTGTCCTATCGCACCATCCGTCGCAGTTGTAGCTGAAGTGGATTTAATGACTGAGGAGGAAACCACTGTTGAAACCAAATCATAAAAAGCTGGGATTTATCAAAATGCATATTGATAAGCCACAAAGCTTCTGGGAGAATGTCCTTTGAACAAATTAGGCAAAACTGTAGCTTTGTGGCAAGTCACATCAGATCTATGTTCACAGACTTAAAAAATTAAGCATAGAAAGGAAAGAAGATTGTACCCACTGTGGAACATGGAGGAGGCTCGGGGATGTTTTGCGTCTGCTTTCTGCATCTGGCACACAGTGTCGGTGCAGGGTACAATGAAATCTTAAGACTACCAGGCATCCTGGAGCGAAATGTACTGCCCAGTGTCAGCCTGGTCTCGGCCGCAGGTCATGGGTCCTCCAACAGGATAATGACCCAAAACACAGCTAAAAACATCCAAGTATGGCTGAGAACAAAGCGCTAGACTATTGTAAGTGGCCTCTATGAGCCCGGATCTAAATCCTATTGAAGTTCTGTGGAAATAGATGAAACCTGCCGTCTGGAGAAGGCACCTTCACACCTGAGACATCTGGATCAGTCTGCTCTCGAGAAGTGGCCATAATACCTGTGGACGGTGGCAGAAGTCTCATTGAGAGTCACAGGAATCGCTCGATTGCAGGGATTCCATCAATAGGTTCTGAAACCTAATATTATAAGGCAAGAGTTCCATCATTGGTGTCCAGGCCGCTGTCATTAGTGTGCTTTTATAAGTGTTCAAATTCAGGAGCGACGTCTGGTTTCCATTCGCTGATTTTCAGGAAATTTTATTTATTTAATCACCAGTTTCTGGTTATTTCAGTCACCATTGTGGGGGTTTATTTCTTTAACGGAAGGTACCATCAATTTCGTCCACATGTGTAAGATACATAGAATGCATTAATATATATCTGCATGCTTACAGGTTGTCAAGACCTCCTTCTGCTCCCTCATCGCCCCCTTCTTCCCGTGACTTAATCATGGGTTCTCAATCTTGGCAGCCGGGGGGTTATACAGGCCTGCCATGTTCGGACTTCTATTCCAAAATGATAAAACCTGTATAAACCTGGTATCGCTGTAATGTCGCTGAGCTGCAGAATAGATCTTCATGTCATTGTCACTGCTTAGTGAACACTGTAAAAATAAACCCTCCACAGATGTCAGATTGCAGGGTTTTTCTATTCCATCCCACAAATTATATATTTTGCAATAATGAGATGTCAAAAGGAACATAAGAAAAAAAAGTTATACGTCTTGGAAGGCAGATTGGCTAGGTCCTAAAGGGGTTAACACATTCCATGCATCCTGCATAGGGCAAAAAGCTGAGACATCTTGAATGTGAGCTGCAGCTACAAGCGGGTGATAAGAGAGCCTGGTGCAGCGTTCCATCCTGGCAATGAACTTGGAGAGCGCGAGTATCAGTCAGACTTGGAGCATTAACGTTCCGCTCTATGAATGTTGTCAGATCAGGGCTGGAGACATTTGGGTTCTGAGAAGTTACTACAAGACCCTCTGCATCAGGTATACAACCAGCATGGCGCGAGGCCCAGTCTACGCCTGAATGGTGGCTACTAATCGGACTATTACAGGGCTGATTGCTTTGTTCTGTATGGCTTTTAATTGTAGTAAATACGTAGATTTCTAGCATAATGGGTTAGGTCTACTAGACACGAAAGCTGTTGGGAGGTAACATACACAATATCTTCTGAATTATCCAGGCAATACAATTGATTAATTCCTGATCTGGCATCGTCTGATCTCTCAGGACGTTACTGTGATATTTGGGTTGTCCAAAGAGTGTCACGGCCTATGGTGTGCACTGTGACATTTTCCCTTCACTTGCGGTTGCCTGCGGCAACGTGTTGTTTGTGTGCATGTGATGGCAGTGTCTCTGGCTGATTCCCAGGACATGGTTGCCACGCATGCCGTTGCCGGCGGTAACAGGTGGAGTGTGATGTTTATGGGTGTATTTCCCTTTAAGTGGTTTCCGTTCCTTGCCTGGTGTAGGAAGGGTTAACTCCTTTCTTAGTGTGTGAACTGGGTGTGTCTGTGTGTGGGTGTGGCTACTTGGGCTATTTAGCCTTTGCTGGATCCCTGTAGCTGAGGGGTACTCCAGCCATGCCTTGCTGGAGTAATCCTCCTGCTCTTATATACCATCTGTCCAGTGAGGGCCACCCTTGTGGTCATAAACTATATGTCTGATGTTAGAAGATGTTTTTATGGTCTTCTGTTTATTGCAGCTATGGATGTCCTGGTTACCTGTGTGATATGTGTTGTGTGCTGTGTCCCTTTATGTTGTGTGGACATCAGTGTTTATGCACAGGTTCCAGTCAGCGTATCTGTGGAAGGTAGGTTTGGAACTGCTTTAGGTCACCTGCCATATCCATATGTTGTATTTGTCCCCCTTTCCTTGCAGCTTGGCCAGTGAGACTCCTGTTCGTCCGTATCTGGGAGCAACAGGTCGTCTTACCCTGCTCCTAGTCCAGGGCTACCCTGAGGGCTAGTAGGGACCCTAGGTTACGGTGAATGAGCCCTCCTTCCATCAGGGTTGGCTCATACAGCTAGGAGTCAGGGTCAGAATTAGGGATGTGATAGGAGGTGACCTGATTCCTGTCCTGGCCTAGCAGCGACCACTATCTTCTGTCATCGCACGGCTGAGGGTTTTCCCCATCCTCAGCCGTGACAAAGAGTCTGTTTACGTATTCAGTTGTTCCCCCATTCTCTCCTGGCCCCTCAGGGTTGTCACCCGGATTTCCTATAGGCACAGGATGAACTTGTCTCATGGATTTATACTTATTGGGGATTCTCTGATCTTCGTGGAGAAGGCTATGTAGTAGTGACTCAGAGACCAGGAGATGAAGCAGCAGAATTTATTGTCCATTATCTTCTTCTCCCCACAGGACATCTAAAGCCTCCACTCAAAACCAAAGGCATTCAGTGCCTGACGGAGAATCCGCGGGTGGGAGGTAAAGTCACACTCACATGTTATGTTGATGGATGTGACGCAGATCATTCGGAGTTCTCCTGGAGGAAAGGAATGTTTCCTATCGACAGTGGCATAGAGAACCGGACTCTAGAGGACGGATCTGGCAGCTTTTCCACAGTCACCTTCACAGCCCAAGAGACAGACCGAGACTGCACAATGATCTGTGAGGTGAATTATAATTTCCAGATACAAGAGGAACATTTCACACTGAAGCTTCAATAAGGATCTACAGGAATCAATGGGAGCGAGACTTATCAATGTCTACAGTCATGGGGTAAATCAGAGCGAACATAGACTCATTAATGTCTACAGTCCTGGGGTAAATCAGAGCGAGCACAGACTCATTGATGTCTACATTCTTGGGGTAAATCAGAGCGAGCACAGACTCATTGATGTCTACAGTCCTGGGGTAATAAGAGCGAGCACAGACTCATTGATGTCTACAGTCCTGGGGTAAATCAGAGTGAGCACAGACTCATTGATGTCTACAGTCCTGGGGTAAATCAGAGCGAACACAGACTCATTGATGTCTACAGTCCTGGGGTAAATCAGAGTGAGCACAGACTGATTGAGGTCTACAGTACTGGGGTAATAGGAGCGAGCACAGACTGATTGAGGTCTACAGTCCTGGGGTAAAGATAAACCTATACAAAAAAGCAGAGTGTAAGAAGGCTCCAAATAAATAATAATCTTTATTAAATATGTATATAAGACATGACAAAAATAGAGACAAAATACATCAATACAAAAGTGCGGTATACTCCTTAGGGAAATTTACATAGGTACAAATCTCATATAAGGGGAAGGAATGCAATAATTATACATCCCTTGACCAAGGGTAAATAGATGGTAATAAGTATCAAGTAAATGCTAGTGCATCACAATGCATAAAAAGCTATACACAAAAACCGCCCCTCATACAGAATGTAACCTCAATCTATCACATACCCTGTTCCATGTTGAGTGGGCTTGTTGAGAGTTTGTGATGTTGCCCATTATTGGCTTTGGACCGCTTCTTAATCTAATTTTGTGTAACCTGTGTTTATTATTCCTGGAGTAAATCAGAGCGAGCACAGACTCATTGATGTCTACAGTCCTAGGGTAATAGGAACGAGCACAGACTCATTGATGTCTACAGTCCTAGGGTAATAGGAGCGAGCACAGACTCATTGATGTCTACAGTCCTAGGGTAATAGGAGCGAGCACAGACTCATTGATGTCTACAGTCCTAGGGTAATAGGAGCGAGCACAGACTCATTGATGTCTACAGTCCTAGGGTAATAGGAGCGAGCACAGACTCATTGATGTCTACAGTCCTAGGGTAATAGGACCGAGCACAGACTCATTGATGTCTACAGTCCTAGGGTAATAGGAACGAGCACAGACTCATTGATGTCTACAGTCCTGAAGTAAATAGGAACGAGCACAGACTTATTGATGTCTACAGTCCTGGGGTAATAAGAGCGAGCACAGACTCATTGATGTCTACAGTCCTGAAGTAAATAGGAACGAGCACAGACTTATTGATGTCTACAGTCCTGGGGTAATAGGAGCGAGCACAGTTTTATTGATGTCTACAGTGCTATGTGCAGTACCCCAGTTATGGGAACTACAAATTAACACCAGATGACGCTCACAGCCGGCCCGCGCATGCGCATCGCGGGCCAGCAAAAGTTAGAGGAGTGATACATCATCAGCCTGCCAGCCAATGATCATCGCTGGCAGGCTGATGATTTAAAAAAAAACGAATCACAAGCCAGTTAACACTTTATATTTATAAATATAAGGTGTTAAATGGCTTCTCTGCTCCTCTGCTGGTCCTTTTGGTCGGTTGGTTCCAGCAGAGGAGCAGACATCACAGTGAGTACACCAAACAGCACACTTAGCCCCCAGATCACCCCCCATCACCCCAATTAACCCCTTGATCGCCCCTGTCAATCACCTAGTGAAAGGGAAATCAGTGTAAACTCACTTTTTTTTCCACTGGTATTGACGGTTAGGTTTTAGGATAGTTTAGGCCCCTTGGTTAGGTAGTTTAGAGATCAGTTAGCGCCCAGCCCACCGCACCGCAGTCACTTATTCGCTGATTAGCGTATCGCTAATCAGCATTTGTACTTTTATAGTATCTGTAAGTGATCAGAACTGATCCCAGTCAGATCTATAATAGTATTAGTGTCACCTTAGTTCGCCCTCCACCCAAAACGCAGTGTTTGTCCGATCAGGCCTGATCGGTCGCCCACACGTGCGTTCACCCACGCCTGCCCCGCCGCAGTGACAACATTTTTTTATTTTTTTTGATCACTGCACAATCCCTTTACAAGCGCTGCGGCGATAAAAAAAAAAATCTGTTTTGATATTTTTTTATCAATCGTAGCGGCCTCCAGTACTTCGCTAGCCTCCCATTTGAAAGACAGGCTTGCTTTTTTTCTTGGGTAGTCTCAGGGAATACCCCCTAAATGTAGTAGTCCAAATGTCAAACAGGGGGTATTCTTCTGAAGAGGCCTACAGGATTCTGACCCAGTTGGATGAGGAATGGGAAGCCTCATCTGACGAATCTAACGCGTCCCACGTGGATGTGACGTCACATTGTATGGCGTCTCACGTGTCCTTCCTTCATTCGATTCACGATCACTGTATAGCGATTTTTTTATCCAATAGAGGGGTAATGTCGATTAATTGGAAAGCGCTTCCAGGGTAGTCTTGTAAGCAGGTTTATTGGGAAAGCACCATACACGTTTCGAAGGTCTGAGCTGTCTTCTTCATCAGTGGTAGCCTGCTAACTGCCATTGTATAGGCTTTTATACCCTGTCTTTGGATCTTTTGAACATCTGGACTGGATCCAATTGTTTGGACGTGACGTTCCTCATAGTATTGGTTCTGTGCTTTTTTCTTTTTGTTGTTTTTGATTGGGTAGGGGGTGTTTTTTTACCCCTTCATGTGGGGGTGGTCTCCTGTTGGGGATTGGCGCATCGCGGGCCGGCATTTGTTCGAGGGGGTCACGTCATTAGCTTGCCAGCCAGTAGTTACCCCGTCGCAGCCACAGCACAGACAGGCCCGTAGACCCCCTAGAATCCCTGAGGTGCTGGCAAATCCTGATTGGCAGTCCCCAACTTCAGCCGCACCATTAGTTCCCCCTTTCACCGCCCAGTCTGAAGTTCAGGTTGAGACAGCTCAGATCGATTCGGCACTGGGATTTTTTTAGCTGTTCTTGACTGCGGAGCTCTTGGACATAGTCGTGGCAGAAACAAATCGGTATGCCACTCAATTTATAGCCGCCAACCCGGGAAGCTATTATGCCCAGCCTTTCCGGTGGAAGCCCGTCCAAGTTTCCGAATTAAAAATTTTTCTGGGCCTTCTCCTCAACATGGGTCTAACCAAAAAGCATGAATTGCGATCATATTAGTCTACGAACCCAATTCATCACATGCCCATGTTCTCTGCTGCCATGTCCAGGGCACGATTTGAGCCATCCTGCGTTTCCTGCACTTTAGCAACAACACCACCTCCCGTCCCAGAGGCCACCCAGCTTTTGACCGGCTCCACAAAATTCGGCCCCTCATAGACCACTTCAACAATAAATTTGCAGATTTGTATACCCCTGAGCAAAACATCTGCGTAGGCGAGTCCCTTATACATTTTACCGGGCGCCTTGGCTTCAAACAATACATCCCAAGCAACGCGCCCGGTATGGGGTCAAATTGTATAAGCTCTGTGAAAGGGCCACAGGCTATACCCACAAATTTTGGATCTATGAGGGTAAAGATCAGACCCTGATCGTGCTTACTGAGGCAATGTCTCCTCTTTCATGCTGCTTCCCGATGTTATCTGATTTGGAAACCCTTTTTCTCTGTATCGGACCTATTGCAGAACTGTCATGTAGTACTGAGCTAGTACTGTATCCCCTGCGTGGGATTTACCCTTGAGTCATTCATTTTTTTGATGATGTAACATGCCTTTTTTTGTTAAACTTCAATAAAACGAGTAAAAAAAAAAAAAAAGATCAGACCCTGGAGCCGGTTGCCCTGACTACCTGGGGAGCAGTGGGAAGAGAGTATTTCTACACAAGTATGCCCCTCTTCAGGCATTTGTTCCTAGAACAGATTGGCTGCTGTGGCACTGCGCGACCTAGTCGCCGGGGCTTCCCCCAACGGCTCGTTACCACCCGTCTTGCAAGGGGGGAGAGGGCTGCCTTGTGTAATGAAGAACTGCTTGTGGTGAAAATAGAGAGACAAGCGTGATGTTTACATGCTCTCTTCCATTCACGCAGACACGACAATACAAATTGAACGAGCAACCAGTGTCATTGAAAAGTCCCTTTGTGTCCACGACTATAATTCGCTCATGGGAGGGGTGGACTTCAGTGACCAGATGTTGTCTCCGTATTTAGTTTCCCGACGCACCAGACGCTGGTATAAGAAGGTGTCTGTATATTTAATTCAATTGGCTGTATATAATAGTTTTGTTCTCTACAGTAAGGCTGGGAGAACAGGATCCTTCCTCAAATTTCAGGAAGAGATCATCGAGAACCTCCTGTATCCAGGAGGTTTCGTGGCCCCATCCACCAGTGTAGTGAGCAGTCTACACGAGCGACATTTCCCCAATGTCGTTGCTGGTACCTCAACCCAACCGTCACCCCGAAAAAGATGTGTCTGTAGCAGGAGTGGAATAAGGCGTGACACCTGCTATTTCTGTCCTGATTGCCCTTACCACCCTGCCCTATGCTTAGGGGAGTGTTTCCGGAAGTACCACACACAGGTACACTTAGCATAGGGATCACATCTCACCAGGACAGGCACACAGGGCTATTAGGGCCCATACACACAGAGCTGCTGCAAACCTCTCCTTTCACCTGGGACAAATTGCATAATGCACTTCGCCACATCTCTGGGCGATTTGCGCTTTGCACATTGTCCCATGGGGAAGGAGAGGTTTGTCCTATAAAGGTATAAAAAAAAAATAATCACCAGTAAGCAAAAAAGTTAACGTTCTGTTCAAAAAGTTAAATAAAGTTTATATGTTCCGTTCAAATGTTATTATAAAGTTAATAAATTTATTGCGTTGCGGCCTGGTTTTTTTTTTTTTTTTTTTTTTTTTTTTTTTTTTTTTTTTTTACCTTCCAGGTGGACCAACCGATCGACTAGCTGCAGCACTGATGTGCATTCTGACAGAAGCATTGCGCTGCTGTCAGATTACACAAAAGTCGGTGTATGCGGGTTTGCCAGGGCATACGAGTTAAGTGGGTATGGATGTTGGGCGGAGCTCCTATGTCCTGGCAGACGCCTTTCCCCTCCTTTTTTTTTTGAACAGAGATTTTTTGATCCACATTGATCGATGCGAATGAAGAAATCTGTGCCGTTCATTTTTTTCTTTCAGCTCAGAGGCTGAACGGAAAAAAAAAATCTCATTACCTGTATGCTCAATATAAGGAGAATAGCAGAAACTCCTAATGCTGGCCATACATGTAATGATTGTGGAGACCCTCAAATGCCAGGGCAGTACAAACACCCCACAAATGACCCCATTTTGGAGAGAAGACACCCCAAGGTATTCGCTGAGGGGCATATTGAGTCCATGAAAGATTTAAATTTTTGTCCCAAGTTAGCGGAAAGGGAGACTTTGCAAGAACAAAAATAATAAAAAATCAATTTCCGCTAACTTGTGCCCAAATTTTTTTTTTCGATGAACTCGCCATGCCCCTCATTGAATACTTTGGGGTGTCTTCTTTCCAAAATGGGGTCACATGTGGGGTATTTATACTGCCCTGGCATTTTAGGGGCCCTAAAGCGTGAGAAGAAGTCTGGGATCCAAATGTCTAAAAATGCCCTCCTAAAAGGAATGTGGGCCCCTTTGCGCATCTAGGCTGCAAAAAAGTGTCACACATGTGGTATCGCCGTACTCAGGAGAAGTTGGGGAATGTGTTTTGGGGTGTCATTTTGCATATACCCATGCTGGGTGAGATAAATATCTTGGTCAAATGCCAACTTTGTATAAAAAAATGGGAAAAGTTGTCTTTTGCCGAGATATTTCTCTCAACCAGCATGGGTATATGTAAAGACACCCCAAAACACACATTGCCCAACTTCTCCTGAGTACGGCGATACCACATGTGTGACACTTTTTTGCAGCCTAGGTTGGCAAAGGGGCCCACATTCCAAAGAGCACCTTTCGAATTTCACAGGGCATTTTTTACACATTTTGATTTCAAACTACTTCTCACGCATTAGGCCCCTAAAATGCCAGGGCAGTATAACTACCCCACAAGTGACCCCATTTTTGAAAGAAGACACCCCAAGGTATTTCGCGATGGGCATAGTGAGTTCATGGAAGTTTTAATTTTTTGTCACAAGTTATGGGGTTATTTGTGGGGTTTTTCTACTGTCTGGGCATTGTAGAACCTCAGGAAACATGACAGGTGCTCAGAAAGTCAGAGCTGCTTCAAAAAGCGGAAATTCACATTTTTGTACCATAGTTTGTAAATGCTATAACTTTTACCCAAACCATTATTTTTTTTACCCAAACATTTGTTTTTTTATCAAAGACATGTAGAACAATTAATTTAGCGAAAAATTTATATATAGATGTCGTTTAAAAAAAAATAATTAGAACTGAAAGTGAAAAATGTCATTTATTTGCAAAAATGTCGGTAAATTTCGATTAATAACAAAAAAAGTAAAAATGTCAGCAGCAATGAAATACCACCAAATGAAAGCTCTATTAGTAAGAAGAAAAGGAGGTAAAATTCATTTTTGTGTTAAGTTGCATGACCGAGCAAAAAACTGTGAAAGTAGTGTAGTGCAGAAGTGTAAAAAGTGGTCTGGTCATTAAGGGTGTTTAAGCTAGGGGGGCTGAGGTGGTTAAGAAAAGACTATTGGCTCCTTAACCTGATAGGAGTGGTTTCAGCAACTTCAACTCTGAGTTAATAGGTAGATTTGAAAACTGGAGTGGCTGCCTCCGTTTGACTGGCGGTAGGTGTCCGGCTGTTTACCAGCACCCCTATCGATACGAGGCTGCCGCCCCACACCGCCAAAAACCGCAGCTCCCTAATGAACAACATATGGATCACATGAGAAACCCCCCCCAGGCCAATCACCGCCTTTAAAAAGACCCCCACTTAGAACACCAACCCCCATATTTTACTCACTATCCCCCTCCCACCCATCGATTGAATTGCAACACCACTGCCCAAGTTATCGAACTATCTATTAAAACACCATCGATTAAACTATAGATTAAAACACCACACAATTTTCGAAGTTATAGAGTTAATACACCACCATTGCACGGACGCTCTGTCCATTCTACACGACCAAATAGGAAAAACCAGAGGAAAGCAAATGTCACTATGAAGTTCACCTCACTTAAATAGCGCACTCTGGCCAACATTACACTTCCAAGATATAGAACACACTCAACAATACAACACGCAAACTAATAATAAAAAAATGCATCAATAGCAGAAAAAACACAGCGGTACCGCAACAAGGTCAAAAACTTTGAAATTTCCATCCAGAATGTCCAAATCCTCAACTAAGAACTAACACAGCAATATCCTATTAGACAATAATTCTCCCACCAATAAAGAGTGAGGAATAAAAATAAAAGAAAAATGAAGAAAATTGAGGCAAAATGATAATTGACACTATGAGGCCTATAACACTAAAACAGCTCATCTAATAGATCTAAGATATGGGAGGTCAGAAACCAACCACACAACCAAAAATAACAACAAAAAAGCTAAAAAATGCAGGAACGGCATAACCGTGGAATTCGCATCCAAACATGCCAATCCCCAACAGGAGACCACCCCCACATGAAGGGGGGAAAACACACCCCCTACCCAATTGAAAACAACAAAAAGAAAAAAAGCACAGAACCAATACTATGAGGAACGTCACATCCAGTCCAGATGTTCAAAAGATCCAAAGACAGGGTATAAAAGCCTATACAATGGCAGTTAGCAGGCTACTACTGATGAAGAAGACAGCTCAGACCTTCGAAACGCGTATGGTGCTTTCCAAATAAACCTGCTTACAAGACTACCCTGGAAGCGCTTCCAATTAAAGGGGTTGTCCAGGTTCAGAGCTGAACCTGGACAGCCCTCCATTTTCACCCAGGCAGCCCCCCTGACATGAGCATCGGAGCAGTTCATGCTCCGATGCTCTCCTTTGCCCTGCGCTAAATTGCGCAGGGCAAAGGCATTTTTCTGAGTTCCGGTGACGTACCGGGCTCTCTATGGGGCTGACAGGAACCCCGGTGACGTCACCGGCACTGATGGGCGGGATTTGGCTCTGCCCTAGACAGTAAAACGGCTAGGGCAGAGCTAAAGCCCGCCCCTCAGAGCCGGTGACGTCACCGAACACACTGCTGGGCGGAAGTTACCGCCCGGCAGTGTGTTATTGAAAACATAAGAGCCTGTGCCCTGCGCGATCTAGCGCAAGGCACGGGAGCGCATCGGAGCATGAGATGCTCCGATGCCAGGCTCAGGAGGGCTGCCGGGGTGAAAATAAGGGTATGTCCGGGTTCAGCTCTGAACCCGGACAACCCCTTTAATCGACATTACCCCTCTATTGGATAAAAAAAATCGCTGAACAGTTATCGTGAATCGAATGAAGGAAGGACGCGTGAGACGCCATACAAGGTGACGTCACATCCACATGGGACGCCGAACCATCGAAGCGGCCATTGCAGAGCGCAGTAAGGACACACTAACAGCCGGGACACTAGCACCTCACTAAGAAGGTAATTCACAGTCAGGGTGCAGCCCTCCTCATCGTGTGGGACACCACACTAGGTGCAGCACCCTACTGGTACATCACCCCCTTCTCTGTACATTATTTTCATTAACAGTGACCGGCCAACAATCCCTAACAGGGAAATACTACAAGTAACAGACTTTTACCTCGCTACATTTTTCTTCCTTACTTTTTCTTACTGTTACTCCATTTATGAACTAATCACATGGGATACCTACCCACCAAAGTGACAGCAAATGATTTAACTCTGTGCTGAATGACTATACCTGTACCCCCACTATTGCATTTGCATTTTATATTTTTATTCCTCGTTTTTTGTTTTTTATTTTTCATTGTGTTGTTTAATCCTCCAACTTTTATGCCTTTTTAGGTGATCATTATCACTGATCACTACATTTTATATATTATATACATCTTATTAGTGATATTTATACTTAATAAATATATATTTTTACCCATCAACCTGTCTACATTGCTCTTTGCAGTGCACTACCAGGTGAAGAGTGCCGGTTTTCCACATACATTTTATTGCATAATCTTCCTTCCTGATTGAGTGAATCAGTCAAACCTAGAGCACCTACACATTGTATTGGCCAGGTGAGCCACCAGCAACCCGTTTTTAGATTTAAAAAATGCAACCTAACTCCCCCCTTGACCTTAAAACAAAGAATGCACACATGGCTCATACAAAATGTGTACTACAGAATGTAGAGAAATAAAATCCATCTCTCTCAAATCCCTCCTTTTGCAGGAAACCAAAGGTGAACAGGCAAAGTGAGGCACTCTCCCAACGCCCTAAACAGCGAAGAGCTGGACTTTCCTTATTGCTTCACCAGGTCCCCTCAACTCCCTTTCGGGTTTGCCTTCACCTTGTCCTATTTACCCTGCAACCATCAACAAGGTTTTATTTACTTCAGGATGAAATAATGTTTGTCTTTGACAGGGGCACAGCACATATACATAGTGTGGGCATGGATGTATTAAACATTTTTAAACAATTTTCCTAAAATGGAGAACTATATAACAGCCTGTAAAAACCAAATGCTAAAAACATTGTAGTCGCTGAACCAGTTCCCAAAACATTATTCTGGCCATGATGTGATTTAAGTTCAGAATTTTTCCCGTCAGTTCATCTGATAAAGTCCATCAGTTTCTTCAGATCCTTGGAGATCCTTCCATCAGGGGCCGTGTTGTCTGGAATGTAGATGCAGCAGGTCCTGTAGACCCCTCCTTTTTCTGCTGTCAAGGACCAGTTGGTTCTCTAGAGTCATCACTGGAAAAGAGCTCAGTTGTTCTATCGTTCCCTTCGCAGCATCACAGGTGTAATTCACAAATCTCTGTTGATGACAATAGAGATGTTAATACAATCTACATTTTATTTTTTTATATACTACTAATCGTGAGAATTAATGACTCAAATCCTGCAACTATCTGACTTTTAGCTTTAAATTCGTCAGAAACGCTTCTACAGACTCCTATGGCATCCATGTACACACGTGAGTCAAGGGATGCAGGGAGTGACCTCCTTAGTCGTGACCAGACATTGTTTTTGCTTACTGATTTGATCCCACTCAGGAGGTGAGACTAGAATAAATGGCACCAGTACTTGATCAGGGCACATTGGCCACTTCATTCTACCTGTATCCTGGGTCGGAGTTTCAAATCTCCACACAAATCACCAGATATCAGCGTTTTGATCATTTTGGTTGATAAACCAACTGTCAGAAACTATCAGTCACTACTCGTCTTATTCAGCTGAATTATGTAAGAACAATATCCTGGGAAAATACCAAAGGACTTTCCTGTATAACTCCTGTCTCTAAGCTCAGGTTGTCTTTAAATTTTTAAATTGGCCAAATATTTAATGCCAATTATAGGTAAGGATGTAGGAACCACAGATGCAACTGAACTTTGAGATTTTTCCCTCACCAACATTCTAGATTCGCCTAGGGGATCTTTGTCACTTACACAGGCTCCTAACACATATATCCCCGAATCCTGTTGCATAGGATTTCTAATGGACAGGAACAGAGGATTGCAACTCATTATGTTTACAACTGTTTGGTGGTGGTGTCCCATCAGGACAGTCATCCTTTGCGACAAACCTTCGCCTTTACTGACTCTAGAGGTAGTTTCCACTGGTTTATATTCCCAACACTTCAGACTAGTGTTCCATTCTGTTAATCTCCAATATCCACAGTTGGTATGGTCATATCTAAACACAATTACCATAGACTGGGTCAGTTCCAGTCACACAGATGTGCTTATCAGACCAAAGCCAAGTGTCCTATCTGTCATCTGTCTTACAGTCCACTATACTGAAAAAGTCAACTTAGTTGTTACTGACTCATCTTGATAATATAACACTGTTGGAATTTGATTTGACTGTGATTTCCCCCTTGTACAATATGGAACAAACAATACGACATGAAACAAAACATTAAGGCTCTTATAGTCCTGGCACTTGATTGCAATATGACACGTAGATCCAGTCAGGCTCTTCTTCCAATTCGACAGCAGTGGTAGCGGTTATCAGCACTTGATGTAGATCTTCAAACTGTAGCTCTAGGACTTTCCACACATCTCTTGTTTCACCACTACCCAATCTCCTGATTGTGAAGAATGAATTGCTTCTATACAGTCTGGATGCTAGAAATCAACTAAAACTTGGAAATACACATTAGATAATCAATTTGTGCAACAGACAACATAATTTGGAAAACTAGAGACCTAATCTAGGGGCATTCCCGAAGAGTACTTTATAAGGACTTAGGCCTATCTTCCGGTTAGATGTGTACTGGATGGGGAAAAACCCCAGGGGTAGATACTCTCACCTCAGTCAGTATCTTTTAGCTGTAACCTTTGCTTCAGGATAAATCTCCAAATATCCTGGAAAGAGATCAATACAGACATATTCACACTGCTCCACCTTTGTTCTGAATGTAGTCAATACGCAGTCTCTGAAATGGGTAAGATGACCTTGGCATATGCCTTCCTGGAACTTCCATAGTTCTCCCTTTATTATTACAGCATTCACCTTCAACTAACTTAGTGGCAGCATTGCTGAACCCAGGAGCCATCGGTCAGGATCTTGCCCGATTCCCCAGGTCGCAGTACCTGATCAGACCGGGATCAGGTACCAGCAGTCAATCGTCACAAGTACTGACACTACACACACTATCGAATTTGATCACTCTACTTCCTACAATCTACCAGATTGCACGGGAGATCAAATTGTTGCTGATTCCTTCTAACAACAAATAAACTTCTGAGATTCGCGTTTTAAAGCAAACAGGTAGCTGAAAATTAGGAACTCTAATTGCCTTAAAAAATATTGCCCGTGCTAGGTTAAATAATTGGTTTTAATAAAAATTGAAAGATGTAAAAACAGAAGTATACAATTATACACAGAACAGTTATTAAAATAAAAAGGATGAAAGAAAACTGATGCCTACTTTCCTTACACAGAGACTTGCAGCTATCAGGTCCTGAGGCAAGACAGAAAGACACAGATCCTGATTCAATCAGATTGGCCTCAAAATGGGGAACTCAGTACAATCTGCTCTGTCCAATTTATAAGAATTGGTCCAGGCAGTCTGTAAACCCACCTTTTGGGTTGGCTGTGACTTTTATGACCGGTCAGTCACGCTGAAATCTGGTCTAAAATGGATTTCTACCCATAACTCTACACAGGAGAATGCCCGCCTGATAATTGTGGGCTCATTTTTCAGCTCTCAGTATTGGGGTCACGGGCACCAAACACGGGGTGTCCACATGACCCCAATCAGAAGAACTGATTTTCTGAGCCAGGATTTAACATAAATGGGTGGTTTTTGGTATGTGTGGCATAGTCACCTCCTGACTGTTAAAATGGCGTACCTCAATAGTCTCTATTGAGCTGTATTTTCGAGTTATGACCCTCCGGAAGCGTGCCCCTTTCATAAAGTAATAAACCCCTTTGAAGCTGTCCACTATACAGGCATGTTTATATAAAGTTTCGTGGAGGCCAGTAATCGTTGTCACCCCTGGGTCAGGGACTAAGAAGTTTTATGGCGGTGGTCTGGTTTAGGATGTGGGGGAAGATGGAGAGAAGGGACAGTTATTTGTTTGAATAAGGGGGAGCTCAGAGTCAGAGAAGGGACAGTTATTTGTTTTGATAAAGGGGAGCTCCGAGTCCCCAGAACACAGGCCAAGCACTCATGCTCAGTGTGCCACACCATCCACCACAGAACCCAATCACACCTTCTCTCTCTTGATTTGCCCATGTTCTAAATCCATCCTCTTTAGGTAGAGTGCCCTCTGAAGAAAGAGTTTCTTACCGACTCTCCAGAGTCCATTCTCAATCATCACTTCTACCTTTGTCCTTTGATGTTTCCTTTCAGCCTCCATAGCCTGTATCTGAAAAAGACAAACTTTTTGGAAGTCCACTGGCCCTAAGCCATCCCATTTCACACAGACTTCCACTTAGCGTAGAATTCAGGTAATAGTTTAGCCGTTACCTCCTCAGGCAGCATCAGGGCATCAAACATCTTTCATACACTCGGCATTTATTATTGGTGGGCTTACCCATGGATCAAACTAAATCTCTGCTTCACCAGATTAGACCATAATAATGAGTGATACCAAAGGCATACCTGGATAAATATTGATGTTGGCAGTCTTATCCTCAGCCATCTTACAAACCTCAGCGAGTGTCTTCAGCTCTGTCTCCTGCACTAACATTGCTGGAGGGAGTGGTTCTTTCTTGACCACATCAGATTAAGTAGGGACAGCATCTCCTGTCCAAGATCCATCTTCCAAGAACCTGAAATTATCTACCAGAAACTAAAAATTTGGTTATTATTTGGAGACAGTCATGTGAATTTATTTGAATTTTTATTTATAGAGGTGGAAAAGCACTACTACTCCCAGAAAGCACTACTACTCCCTCCCCCCTCCAGATGCAGCAGAGTAGTCAGATCTAATTTTGTACACCCTTAAGACTGTGATTAATTGGTGAGAGAAGTAGGAACTACATTACTATCTACTCCTACACATGTGATACTACCCTGAGCTAAGACAGATCATGGAACATGTTTGCTATGAGGCAATGGAAACAGATCCTAAGGATTGTATAGATAATAGGGATCCAGCATTTGATTCTGGGTTGTTAATTCCCTATGGGTGTTGCACTTGAAGGGCTGAACATTTGTAGCTGCTCCCATGGGCGAGGAAGTGGGCAAGTACATACAAAGTCTTCCTTCCCCCTCTAGTGGGGAGGACTGATAGGCAGCCACGCCCGCCTTAGGCATTTGTTCAATTTAACTTTACCAACATGGAGGGACAAAATGGACTTGACTCAGGCCTAGCCAACACTAGACATTTCCAGATGATTCTTAAGACCATCCACAAAGGCAGCACTTAAGATTTTCAAATGGATATTTAAGGTAAGCTCCAAAACCCAAATTCAACCAACTTTCCTGGAGTTTAGTGAAAACTTTCTCAACACTTTCTGTTCTGTCCTGCTGCATATTCAGACAATGTCACAGGATAATCACCTAAATGCTTCCTCCCAGACTCAATGATCTTCACTATGCAATAAATCCCCAGCTCTTCATTGGACTAAATTTTCCAAATCTAATCGATAACAGACAAAAACTCCATATTTTAACTAATTTTCTACAAACAGCATAAGTAAATCCTCTGGAATTCTACTCATCGTGAGAAAATTGATATTACTACTGGGGATATTGGGTGCCGCAGATTTCATAAATCATAAAATAGTGCTAGAAATCTCACATTTTCACTCATATCTGAATAAGGATTTAGAATAGGGGCAACCTTAGATTGACTGGATTCGTCAGAGATACTTCCAGTTGGCATTATAGGAATAATCTCTGCAGGCACATTTTAAACTAGTGGAACATACAATTGGGAAAGGTTATTTGCAAACCTCATTGGATCTAATCCAATGCTGGAGCCCTGTCTGGAAGATCTATAGATAACCCGTATAGTCACAGACTGCAGATGCATTACCAATTACCAGCCCCCCTCCCCCAACCCCCATATGGAGGGGGTTTCAGTAAGAGCACAGGAGGGGGATGTGAAGGAAAGAGCAAAATACAGATTGGAGGTGTTCCTGTTGAGAGCACATTCCAGAGGGAAAACAGGAAAAGTTATTGTGGTACTACTGTCACGGAAGGTGTACAGAAAACTAGAAGACACAAAATGAAGATCCGACTGACTGGATCCAAAACTAAGGAACCAAAGGGAAAGCCCTGCAACAGAACTGGCTCTCTCTCTAACTGCTCAGCCTATGCAACAATCTCTATGGTAGATGATCGCATATCCTCGTTCCTCGACTGTATAACACCTGAACACCCTATAATAGTGAGGGGACACGACCACCGGCTCCCTACACTTGATACGGAGGGAGTCAGGGTCACCTGGGATCCAGCAAACAGGAAAACACAAATGAATGAACAAAACTTATCTGTAGAAGACTCAGTAGTAGCATCCAGCATGCACACACTCCAGGAAGTTGTATAAACCGCAAAGTGATGCAGTATGGGAAGGGATTTAAAGGGATGCAATCAGTGCAACTACATGACAGCTGAGAGAGGCTAACGAGATGAGAAAACGAAAGCAAAACAAAAGGAACCTCAAGCAGGAGGTTCTGAAGAACGTCTGTCAGAGCTTCTCAGATGTCTGGTGGTGACAGTACCCCTCCTTCTACGAGTGGACTCCGGACACTCAGAGCCCACCTTCTCAGGATGGGACCTATGGAAAGCCCTGATGAGACGAGTGGCCTTAATGTCCGTCACTGGGACCCACATCCTCTCCTCAGGACCATAACCCTCCCAATGAACGAGGTACTGGAGAGAACCGCGGACAACACGAGAATCCACAATCCTAGAGACCTGAAATTCAAGATTACCATCAACCACAATCGGAGGAGGAGGCAAAGACGAGGGTACAATGGGTTGGACATAAGGTTTTAATAAGGACTTATGAAAAACATTATGGATCTTCCAAGTCTGAGGAAGATCAAGACTGGTAGGCAACAGGATTGATGACGGACAAGATTTTGTAAGGCCCAATAAACTTAGGACCCAACTTCCAGGAGGGAACCTTCAATTTGATATTCTTAGTAGACAACCACACCAGATCACCAACATTCAGGTCCGGACCAGGCACACGTCTCTTATCCGCCACACGCTTATATCTCTCACTCATGCTCTTTAGATTATCCTGAATCTTTTGCCAAATAGATGACAAAGACGAGGAGAATCTGTCCTCATCAGGTAAACCAGAAGACCCCTCTCCAGAGAATGTCCCAAACTGCGGATGAAACCCATATGCACCAAAAAATGGTGACTTATCAGAGGACTCCTGACGACGGTTATTTAAAGCAAACTCAGCAAGGGACAAAAAAGAACACCAATCCTCCTGATTCTCCGCCACAAAACAGCACAGATATGTCTCCAGATTCTGATTGACACGCTCAGTCTGGCCATTCGACTGCGGGTGGAAAGCAGAAGAGAATGACAACTGAACCCCCAAGCGAGAACAGAAAGCCTTCCAGAATCTGGAAACAAACTGCGTGCCCCTATCAGAGACTATGCCTGAAGGAATACCATGCAATTTGACAATGTGATCAAAAAAATGCCTGCGCCAGCGTCTTAGCATTGGGCAAGCCAGGAAAAGGAATGAAATGCACCATTTTGCTAAAACGGTCCACCACCACCAGAATCACAGTCTTCCCCGAGGAACGAGGCAGGTCCTGTAATGAAGTCCATGGACTAGATGTGTCCAAGGAGGGGAAGGAATGGGTAACGGAAGGAGAGGACCTGATGGCCGTGAATGAGGGACCTTGGCACGAGCGCAGGTCTCGCAGGCTGCCACAAAACCCTCAACTGACTTACGAAGCGCCGGCCACCAGAATCTCCGAGCGATGAGATCTACTGTGGCTCTTGCCCCCGGGTGCCCAGCAAGGACAGTATCGTGGTGCTCCTTAAAAATCTTGTGAGAGGCACAAACAACAAAGGCACAAACAACCTCCCAGGAGGACAAAGATCAGGAGCCTCTGACTGGGCTACCTGACCTCTGCCTCCAATTCAGGATAAAGAGCAGAGACCACCACCCCTTCAGCCAAAATGGGACCCGGGTCTTCAAAATTCCCACCTCCCGGAAAACAACGTGACAGGGCATCCGCCTTCACATTCTTAACCCCAGGGCGGAACGTAACAACAAAATTAAACCTTGAAAAGAACAAAGACCATCTGGTCTGTTTCGGGTTCAGAGCCAGATTCTTATGGTCAGTAAACACGGTAATAGGGTGTCTGACTCCCTCTAGCCAATGGCGCCATTTCTCAAAAGCTAACTTGATGGCCAACAACTCCCTATCTCCCACATCGTAATTTCTCTCTGCGGAGGAGAGTTTCTTCGACAAAAAGGCACACGGTCACCATTTGGCAGGAGAGGGACCCTGAGACAAGACCGCACCCACACCCACCTCAGAAGCGTCCACCTCAACTATGAAGGGCAGAGAGATATCAGGTTGTACCAAGATGGGAGTGGAAGCAAAACGCTCCTTGATACTAGAAAAGGCCTTACGCGCCTCTACCGACCAGGAGGAAAAATCTACCCTCTTTCTAGTCATATCAGTGAGAGGTTTAACAACAGCGGAATAATTCAAAATAAACTTCCTGTAATAATTGGCAAAACCCAAAAAACGCATCAGCGCCTTCTGATTCTCAGGAAGTTCCCCACTCAAGCACAGCACAGGACCTTCTCGGGGTCCATGCGAAAACCAGAAGCGGAGAGAAGAAACCCCAGAAATTGAATTTCTGGAACCGCAAACACACATTTTTCCAGTTTAGCGTACAATTTATTCTCCCGCAGGATGAGCAAGACCTGACGTAGGTGGTCCTTATGAGTTTTGAAATCAGGAGAAAAAATCTAAATGTCATCTAGATACACTAATACAAATTTCCCCATTAAATGATAAAAAAAAATGCTGAAAGACGGCTGGAGCATTCATCAAACCAAAAGGCATAACCAAATTCTCAAAATGGCCCTCAGGGGTATTGAAGGCCGTCTTCCATTCGTCTCCTTCTCTGACCCTGACCAGGTTGTATGCCACTCTTAGATCCAACTTGGAAAAAACTTTAGCCCCAACAATCTGGTTAAACAGGTCTGGGATCAGAGGAAGCGGATAAGGGTCACGAATTGTGATACTGTTCAGCTCCCTGAAATCCAGACATGGTCTTAAAGAACCATCTTTTTTCTTAACAAAGAAAAAACCAGTGGCAACAGGTGATTTTGAGGGTCGTATGTGTCCCTTTCTCAGACTCTCAGAGATATAAGCACGCATTGCGACCCTTTCAGGTTGGGAGAGATTGTATAAACGAGATTTAGGCAGCTTGGCGCCTGGGGTGAGATTAATAGGGAAATCGTACTCCCTGTGCGGGGGCAAATCCTGAACTCCACTCTCAGAGAAGACATCAGAAAATTCAGAGAGAAAAGATGGTACAGTCTTAGTAGAAACCTCAGAAACAGATGTCGTGAGGCAATTCTCTCTGCAAAAGTCACTCCAACCATTTATTTGCCTCGCTTGCCAATCAATAGTGGGGTTATGTTTAGTGAGCCAGGGTAGCCCCCACACTAGAGGAGTAGGCAACCCGCTTAGGACAAAACATTTCACAGCCTCAACATGAGCATCACTCACAATCAAATGGATATTGTGAACTATGCCCTTTAACGATTTCTGAGAAAGTGGAACGGAATCAATAGCAAAAACAGGTATATCCTTTCCCAAAACGCATACCTGGAAACCATGAGTTATAGCAAATTGATTATCAATGAGATTGACAGCTGCTCCACTATCTACAAAAATCTCACAAAAAATGTTCTTGCTCTCTAGCGCCACCCTGGCAGGTAGGACAAAACGGGAACTACAAGCAAACGGAAAACCTTCAATTTCCGCATCAACCTTGCCAATAGTAACAGATGGAACGTTTTTAGAGGATTTTTTTTCTTTTTGTTTCTTTATTACTCTCAAAAAACTGTCTGAATCTCCTAGAGGGACAAACATTTGCCAAATGATTTATACCTCAACAACAGAAACAAACCTTCCTATGAGAGTTGAATCTTCTATTGTCAGAGGCAAGCAAACCCAGCTGCATGGGCTCCTGCTCAGAAGGGATTGAGAGCGACTGAGACCCCTGTGCACTGAATGAGACTGCCGCACTGTCCTTGGACTGAGTATGACAGGAAGGAGTGATCTCTCCTCTCTCTCTCTCTCTCTCTCTCTCTCTCTCTCTCTCTAAGACGCCTGTCAATACGAACGGCCTGAGACATGGCAGTGTCCAAGGAGGTAGGTCTCTCATGAAAGACAAATGCATCTTTCAATCCCTCTGAAAGACCATGGCAAAATTGACTTTGGAGTGCAGCATCATTCCAACCAGTATCAGCTGCCCATCTCCAACATTCTGAACAGTATATCTCTGCGGACTCTTTACCCTGGCATAAAAGACGCAGTCTAGACTCAGCCAGAGCAATATGATACGGATCATCATATATCTAACCCAGGGCTAAAAAAAAATTCATCCACTGAACAGAGGCCCGTGCCCCCACCGGCAGGGAAAAGGCCCAGGACTGAGCGTTATCCCTGAGCAGCGAGATGATGATCCCCACCGAAAATAGAGTTTGCAAGCCTCTCTAAAACGAACAAAATTCTCACTACCCCCGGAGAACGTATCCGGAAGCGAGATTTTAGGCTCAGAACAAATTCCATGAACGCAAGCAGAAATGGTCACCTCAAACTGAGAGAAAGTTTTCTGGAGATCTGTTACCTCCAGTGAAAGACCCTGCATGCAGTCAATCAAGGTCGAAACCGGATTCATGCTTAAGACGGCTTTGGCGGTTTATAATGTCACGGAAGGTGTACAGAAAACTAGAAGACACAAAATGAAGATCCGACTGACTGGATCCAAAACGAAGGAACCAAAGGGAAAGCCCTGCAACAGACCTGGCTCTCTCCCTAACTGCTCAGCCTATGCAAAAATCTCAATGGTAGATGATCGCATATCCTCGTTCCTCGACTGTATAACACCTGAACACCCTATAATAGTGAGGGGACACGACCACCGGCTCCCTACACTTGATACGGAGGGAGTCAGGGTCACCTGGGATCCAGCAAACAGGAAAACACAAATGAATGAACAAAACTTATCTGTAGAAGACTCAGTAGTAGCATCCAGCATGCACACACTCCAGGATGTTGTATAAACCTCAAAGTGATGCAGTATGGGAAGGGATTTAAAGGGATGCAATCAGTGCAACTACATGACAGCTGAGAGAGGCCAACGAGATGAGAAAACGAAAGCAAAACAAAAGGAACCTCAAGCAGGAGGTTCTGACGAACATCTGTCAGAGCTTCTCAGATGATTGGTGGTGACAACTACAAGACACAGATTAACCAGCAGATTTTGAGAAAGGGGGATGGGATGCCACATGGTTTCTTCTTTTGTTCTCTATAGGATTCAAAATCCTTCCATCTTGTAATTTGAAATGCTGATCATTTCTCCAACTTACTTCAATTTCTCTCAGTCACTTTCATAGACAATTTTCACCATAATTTAGCGTGCACCAGCCTATTATTATCCTTCAACCAACTTCTCTTTTCTTTCAATACACTTTCCACAATCTTTCATTGAGTCTACCGTTTTCTGGCATATCAATTGCACACATGAATGATTTTAACTTAATAACAAAAACTTTAGTTTTGATATGCAGCCTCTAGGGGGGAACTCTTACACAATACTACGTATTTCCGGATTAATACCGGAAATCTCTGCTACTTAATATGACAAAATGCTTTATCTTTTTAACTGAAACTTTGCCTCTCTTTCTTGCATTAGCTGAGCTGCTGTTACCATCTCCTCATTATTCCCTGTAACATTAGAATTGCCCCGTATTGTGGGGCACCAACTTAACAATATCTGGTTGCTATTAAACTCGTTAACTTAATAATAGCTAAACAGTATTGATCCCACAAATTCTCTTGTGCAGGGCACCAACTTAATAACCTCCAATTGCTTATTTAATATGCAAGTTCGTGTTAATCCCACATATCAATTTCTGTAGGGATATACAATCTTAACTTGCAATTGAATAAGTGTTAACCTACTGATCAATCTCTGTAGGGATACTCAATCTTAATAACTTCCAATCGAATTGGTGTTAATCCTACTCAATTCCCATCATGAGGACGCCTGGTCACTACTCATGAATCTCCAAAAATTCTCGTCAGAGCTTGGCTTAGGTCCAATTCTATGCCACAGATATACGACTCAGCTGTCTAACAACTTCCACTTAGTTCCAGCATATCTTACCACATGAAAATCCACACAAACAAGGAATTCTCAAATGGGTTCTTTTGTTCTAAAGGACAGATCAGCTATAATTTGAACCCTTCTATCGCGATAACACCAATTCAACTCTTGAGAATCTACTTGGGCAAAAGGGTCAAAGTAGGTTTTGTAAGAATAAAGCTTCTTTCCTTGCTGCAGCTTGTGACCTTGTCTGATGGTTTTGCACAAGTCCTCTCGTGGCGTTTAAATCGGAAATTACGCAAGCTGTCTGCCCACCAAGGGACGCAAAATTGTCATTGCAATTCATATGATTTTCTTCTTCTTTGTGTGGTGCCAAATCAATTAGAAGTATAAGTATGCACGTGCTATACAGCTTTCATAATGAGACCAGACACACTAGGTGGTTTCATGAAAAAGCACTTCCTCATCCCCCTGAGCAAGACCCTGTTTATTTGAAAATACATTCACATATATAGCAGACATGACATCACAAAAGGGGTGTTCCTTAAGAAGAGTCTATTGGCTCCTTAACCTGAGTGGTTTCAGCAACTTCAACTCTGAGTTCATAGGTAGATTTGAAAACTGCAACCTAACTCCCCCCTTGACCTTAAAACAAAGAGTGCACACACTGCTCATACATCTAGTTTGCTGCCATCCAGTGGACAAAAATGTGTACTACAGAATGTAGAGAAATAAAATCCATCTCTCACAAGCTGCAGTAGACACCTGAAGAACCACAAAAGATCTGAGGCTCCTTCTGCTCCCTTTTGCTGTGGTCTTGGCCTGTCTCCCCCCCCCCCCTCCCCTCTGGAGCAACAGGGGCAAAGAGAGGTTGTCAAAGCAACAACACCGTTACCGAGCATCTCCACACTATCCCATGGAAGCATTCAGCTGAAGTACCCCCCTACCGACCGGCAAGCCCTGAATGTCAGGATTTCAATATTCCTGGCCTTTGAAATGCTGCCATTCCGTCTGGTGGAGATGGACAGTTTTAAAAACATCATGGCAGCTGCTGTCCCACGGTACGTGGTTCCCAGGTGTCACTATTTTTCCAGGCGGGCTGTCTCTGCCCTGCACAAACAACTGGCAAGGTCCACATAACCACCGATAAGTGGACCAATAAGCATGGGCAAGGATGTTATATCTCCTTAACTGCCCCCTGGGTAAATGTTGTGGCGGCTGCACCCGAGGCGGAAAGCGGTTTGACACACGCTACCACCACCAAAGAATGCTGGACGTTTCTTGTTGCTTCCTACTCCGCTTCCTCCTCTACCGCCTCCTCATCACGTCAGCACAACACCTGAACCACTAACTTCAGCACAGCCAGGGGGAAATCGGAAATTACGCAAGCTGTCTGCCCACCCAGGGACGCCAAATTGTCATCGCAATTCATAAGATTTCCTTATACTTCTAATTGATTTAGCAACACACAAAGAAGAAGGAAATCTTATGAATTGCGATGACAATTTGGCGTCCCTGGGTGGGCAGACAGTTTGCGTAATTTCCGATTTCCCCCTGGCTGTGCTGAAGTTAGTGGTTCAGGTGTTGTGCTGACGTGATGAGGAGGCGGTAGAGGAGGAAGCGGAGTAGGAAGCAACAAGAAACGTCCAGCAATCCTTGGTGGTGGTAGCGTGTGTCAAACCGCTTTCCGCCTCGGCCGCAGCCGCCACAACATTTACCCAGGGGGCAGTTAAGGAGATATAACATCCTTGCCCATGCTTATTGGTCCACTTATCGGTGGTTATGTGGACCTTGCCAGTTGTTTGTGCAGGGCAGAGACAGCCCGCCTGGAAAAATAGGGACAGCTGGGAACCACGTACCGTGGGACAGCAGCTTCCACGATGTTTTTAAAACTGTCCATCTCCACCAGACGGAATGGCAGCATTTCAAAGGCCAGGAATATTGAAATCCTGACATTCAGGGCTTGCCGGTCGGTAGGGGGGTACTTCAGCTGAATGCTTCCATGGGACAGTGTGGAGATGCTCGGTGACGGTGTTGTTGCTTTGACAACCTCTCTTTGCCCCCGTTGCTCCAGGGGGGGGGGGGAGACAGGCCAAGACCACAGCAAAAGGGAGCAGAAGGAGCCTCAGATCTTTTGTGGTTCTTCAGGTGTCTACTGCAGCTTGTGAGAGATGGATTTTTTTTCTCTACATTCTGTAGTACACATTTTTGTCCACTGGATGGCAGCAAACTAGATGTATGAGCCGTGTGTGCACTCTTTGTTTTATGGTCAAGGGGGGAGTTTGGTTGCAGTTTTCAAATCTACCCATCAACTCAGAGTTGAAGTTGCTGAAACTAATCCTATCAGGTTAAGGAGCCAATAGTCTCTTCTTAAGGAACACCCCTTTTGTGATGTCATGTCTGCTATATATGTGAATGTATTTTAAAATAAACAGGGTCTTGCTCAGGGGGATGAGGAAGTGCTTTTTCATGAAACTACCTAGTGTGTCTGATCTTATTATGAAAGCAGTATAGCACGTGCATACTTCTTCTTTGTGTGGTGCCAAATCAATTAAAAGTATAAGTATGCACGTGCTATACAGCTTTCATAATGAGACCAGACACACTAGGTGGTTTCATGAAAAAGCACTTCCTCATCCCCCTGAGCAAGACCCTGTTTATTTTAAAATACATTCACATATATAGCAGACATGACATCACAAAAGGGGTGTTCCTTAAGAAGAGACTATTGGCTCCTTAACCTGATAGGATTAGTTTCAGCAACTTCAACTCTGAGTTGATGGGTAGATTTGAAAACTGCAACCAAACTCCCCCCTTGACCATAAAACAAAGAGTGCACACACGGCTCATACATCTAGTTTGCTGCCATCCAGTGGACAAAAATGTGTACTACAGAATGTAGAGAAAAAAAATCCATCTCTCACAAGCTGCAGTAGACACCTGAAGAACCACAAAAGATCTGAGGCTCCTTCTGCTCCCTTTTGCTGTGGTCTTGGCCTGTCCCCCTCCTGGAGCAACAGGGGCAAAGAGAGGTTGTCAAAGCAACAACACCGTCACTGAGCATCTCCACACTGTCTCATGGAAGCATTTAGCTGAAGTACCCCCCTACCAACTGGCAAGCCCTGATTTTAGAATTTCAAAATTCCTGGACTTTGAAATGCTGCCATTCCGTCTGGTGGAGATGGACAGTTTTAAAAACGTCATGGCAGCTGCTGTCCCACTGTACATGGTTCCCAGCTGCCACTACTTTTCCAGGCGAGCCGTTTCTGCCCTGCACAAACAAGTGGCAAGGTACACATAACCACCGATAAGTGGACCAGTAAGCATGGGCAAGGATGTTATATCTCCCTAACTGCCCGCTGGGTAAATGTGGCGGCTGCACCCGAGGCGGAAAGCTGTTTGGTGCACACCCTACCGCCACTGAGGATTGCTGGACGTTTCTTGTTGCCTCCTACCCTGCTCGCGGGCATTACTGGGGCGTGGCTGGGGGGATACAGAGGACACAGACTATACACCTCCCACTGAGAACAGCTTGTCCTCTGGGCAGCCTGGCACACATGAGCGACTACATGCTGCAGTGCCTGCGCAATGACCACTGAGTTGCCCAAGTTCTAACCAGTGCGGATTACTGGGTGGACACCCTGCTGGATCCCTACTAGAAGGACAACGTGTCGTTCTTAATTCCGTCACTGGAGCATGATCGGAAGATGCGCGAGTACAAGTGCACACTGATAGACGTGCTACTGATGGCGTTCTCACCTGATGGGGGGCTTAGTGGAAGCACCGTCAGCACCTCAGGAGGAAGGGTTAGCATGACTGAAATGTGGAAAAGCTTTGACAGCACGCCACAACAACCAGCAACACCAGCTGATACGGAACGTCTTAGCAGGAGGCAGCATTTCAGCAACATGGTGGAACAGTACATGTACACACGCCTACACATACTGACTGATGGGTCTGCCCCCCTCAACTTCTGGGTCTCCAAATTGGGCACATGGCCTATCTGCTATCTGCACTAGTTCTGTTTGAAGTTTAGTTCAGGTGCAGTGTATTTGAATTGAGATGGAGGTTACAAGACCCTCCATCATCGGCCATTTTATGGCCAGGAGCTCTATGTAGACAGCACATAGGCATTGTAAAATGTAGAAAATGGTGATTGTTCACAAGGACTATATTAGTGTCATATAATCGTGTCTTAAAAACACATGGGTCCACCCAGAATGTGGCCAACCCCTTTAAGGACTGGACCCTTATCGGTTATAGCGTGTGAAATCGTACTTTGGTGTGTGACTCGATCACTTGTATGTAATACATTCCATTAACAATGATGGAGAATAGTTTACACTTGGTTGGCTGTATTTCTTACGGACCTGATCAGGTATTCAGTCATAACGATTATCAACACTAAATTTGGTTTCACCCTATTGTAGTTGTTGAGTGGATAGCCCCACTCCTGGAGCATCAGTAGTGGACCCAAGATCTTCATCACTTTGGTCAAGGAGGGAATGCATAAATGACTCTTGAGGTCTGTGATATTCATCCTGCGGATGTTGTTGTGGAGTATGAAGGGGATTGGAGTCAGAACCAGAATGGTGAGAAAGGGGTAGGAAAAGAGGTGTGAGTTGGAAAAATAGAGGGAGAAATAGCATCTTGCTGGCGGATTGTAGAAGTCAAATCAGGACGATGTGGCTGAGAGAAGGGAGCTGGTCGTGTTTGAGAATTGGCACTGGATTGGGATTGTGAAGGTGATGGAAAAGAGACAAAGGAAGGTGAATGGGATTGGGAATGGCTTAATGACTGGGGCGGTTGAAAGGTAGATGGTGGTTGATAGGTGTGTGATGGGTTTGAGATGGGGTAAAGGTGTGGGACGTTGGGTAAGGGTGGTGGTTGGACGGGGGATGGGTTTGAGATGGGGTAAAGGTGTGGGATGTTGGGTAAGGGTGGTGGTGGGATGGGGGATGGGTTTGGGATGATGGAAGGGTGAGGGATGGGGATGGGTGTGGGACGGGGATGGGTGGGGGACGGGTAAGGGTGTAGGACGGGGGAAAGGCGTGGGACTGGCAAAGGTGTGTGCCACAGAGTAAGAGCGAGCAGGTGGTGAAGTCATGGCTGTGTTGGGGATGCAACAGCATGTACCATATACAGTATTGTGTATTAATATCACTTTACCAGTAGATGGCACTGTATGTTAAGGTTACCAGTTGTGTATATCTGTAAAACTTGTTGATTTCTCTCTCTCTTTATACCAAGATGGCTGCTGTTACAGTTTGCTGAAATGTCTTGTATGTTTGGAACTTAATCCACACAAGTAAACTAAGTTCTGCCTCATCACAAGCTACTAGTGTCTTCTCTAACTCACAACCAACAGGCTGTTGGAAAGAAGGTGGTTGGGGGATACGACCGGGGTGGAGGACACGACTGGGAAGGGGGTGGATGTTGAATCAATGTCACTCTACAATCACAATTCTGTTTTGAAGTCATGTCATCCATCCAATGACTTAACGTTAATAGAAACTGCTGATTAGGGTTAAGGGGTTCTGGATGGCCAACACCCTCCATTTACCAGACCATGGTTGTTAACTCAGGCTTATATCAAGTCTGCTGTTCCTCTAATTTTATTAAACAATCTCAAAAGATTTGTGTGAGATCATCCAAGACTCTATGTTGTCTCCGAACTGGTCTGGGCCTACTTGATACTCCCTTTAAAGGAAGAAGTAATGAACTGGCGAGTATCATCAATCACAGCACATGTTTATGGTTGGCGACATTGTGACTCCAGAGCAGAATCATATGAAGTAGAGGGTCCAGAAGCTAGATCAGTAGACGGTCCGGAGACTTGTTCTGTTTGAAAATCATGTTCAACAGGCTCTCCTTCTGGAGGTAGGGTGCTTGAATGAGTACTGTAAAGAAAAGAAAAAACATCTCTATCATCTCAGTAGGCATCATAGAATATTCAATCCACTAAAAGAGGACCTGTCACTCACGTGCGCAGCTCGAAGGAATTGCAGATGGGGTCCATATTGATAAGGTGTTCTCCTTGAAGCCCCACAACTACTTGGTGCTGTTCGATCACGATTGAGGTAACGCATAAAGCAATCACGTATTGACCTCCAGCGTGTTGATATAAAATCAGCTAAAAAATAATTATGAGAAATAAAAATGGTTCTATTTTAAAACTGTAACAAAACTATGGAATAACCAGCGCTGGTTATATAGGATGGCACAGATAGTGCTGCCCCGCCTGTAGAAAATCTGCACTAATCCTGAAATAGGCCATAGATCATAGTCTTTTGGTTTGTTTTGAGCCTGGTACATGACGGTGCAGTAGCAATATCTGCTTTGGAAACCACCATGTCCTCCGAGAATATTGATTGGCATTTCAATGTTCTTCACACGTAAACATACATGTACAATCCTATTTCACTATCCTAATGATGGAACTAAAAAAAAAATAAAATACTTGAAGGAAAAAAATGTACCACATTGCATTTGAGCCTGATTGCTCAAATCATTCCATGTGGGTACCATACTGGCATAAACCTCTTGCCATAGCCGACCAGTGGTGTTATGGTCCGAGTGTTGGGGGTCTGATTGGGGGTCCCATAAAGCTGGCCTTGCTTCTACTAGCTGTATTAGCAGCTCACAGTTTATGTTTGGGACCAATAGGCTTTATTCCTTGTCCACGTCTTGCTGTCTATTACCCAATTATATTTAAAACAAATATTAACATTAATTAAAAAATGTAAACAGAACATGGCGATTCTGTCGGCACTGCCCACATCAGAAGACTGTTATTGGAGAAGAAGAATTATGACCAAAAAAATGTTTTCCTGCTTTTTTACCCAATGTGTGTGTATGTGTTTATCTGTGTGTGTGTGTGTGTGTATGTATGTATGTGTGTCTGTGTATATGTATATATATATATATATATATATATATATACACAATCTTTTTTTTACATGTGTTTGTTTCTAGTTTTTTGTTCATCTGTTTGTTTGTGTATGTATATATGTTTGTGTATACAGTATGTGTGTGTCAACATCTGTTATTTTTGACATTGATATGGGTAGAAGTGTGTGTATAATCCTATCCAAAATTTTAGGACACTGATTTTTTTATTTTATTTTATTTTTTCAAAAAAGTAGCGAGAGTGAAAAGAGGGGCCCTGTAGAAAATTGTCTGCGGGGCCCAGTCAGTTCTAGCTAAGTCCCTGAGGGGATGGTTGCTCCCATAAACTAAAGAAGTGTCACAAGGGGAGGATGGGCCATGTGGCAAACCTCGCCACTTATCGAATGTCTTTCTTGTCTGTACCTCTTCCCCACCCCCCTCAACCGCCCATCAGCCCTTGTCTGCTATTGTCTGACCCCACCTTTCCTTGTACCATAGTAATCTATGTATTGTATGTAAATGAGGCTGTTGGAGGTTTGAAACCAGGTGCGCATGCCTAGTAAAGTCAGTTGACTCCCAAACTGTGTGTCATCCAGTCACTGGGGAAATTGTCTCTTGAATATTGACCTGCTTCTTCAGCTACAAGGGGATTTAAGTGAAGATATTGAGGGCATACCTTGAAGCTCCGCAACAATTGGTGGCAAGCGGCGGGATTCAAACCGCACAGCAAAGCAGCAGTTCGTTGAAACAGCCATTCGGATATACCGGAGTTCGAGAATATGTGCAGTCATTTGAATGAACGGTGAATGAAGACGAATTATGCAACATTGAAACGAACTACGTTAAAGGAATTATTGGAAGCAAGGGGAAGAAAAGCCAGCAACAAAACCAAAGCTACTCTTGTGGCCGAACTCATGGAGGGGGACAGAGCGACCACTGCGGCAACTCCACAGGAGACAGAGACAACGGAATTTACAAGAGAGCTCAGTAGTAGGTTAGCTTTTTACCCAAACACCCCCTCCGTGGAGACACTAGAAAGACTGATAGCAGATGTACACGAGTACATTGTAGCTAAGCAAAACACTATTCAGCGAGTCGGGGAAGGAGCCCCAGCGCCCACCAGCACTACCCAGGGAACAGCTAAGATTCCCTACCAAGCTTTTAAAAATTACACAGAAGGAGAAAGTGATATTGACGAATACCTACAGGATTTCGAAAGGTTGTGCCAGCTACATGACATCAGCCCAGCCGACCATGTACAACCCTGCAGGTAGATTGTCAGGGCGCGCCGCAGAGGCATACCGAACCGTCCCAGACGAAGACATCAGGAATTATCACAAAGTCAAACAAGCCATCCTAGCACGGTATGCCATTACCTCTGAGGCATACCGACTCAAATTCCGGGACATCAAGAAACAAACAAAAGACTCACACACTGAAAGGGCACACCGACTACAACGAGCCGCCAAGGGGTGGATGGAAGCGACACGGGTCACCACTGTGGAAGACATGTTCCAGTTAATAGTAATAGCAGTTTTTTAATGGACTAACCACAGAACTGCAAAATTGGGTACGAGATCGCAAACCCCATACCCTACCAGAGGCAGCCAAGCTAGCTGACAAGTTCCAAGACAGCAGGCGAGACCAACGCACACCACACCGGACCACGTATGGATCTACCACCCCTCTTCCAGCAGTGACTACCTTGGCTCAGCCACGAGCCACAACCAGTACCCTCCTAGGTACAATACCCGACCACCGATCCGCTGCCACACCTGCAACCAACAGGGGCACATGCAGAGAGACTGCCCACGTAACCGACCTCGCCAGAACTGGAACCACCAGGGTCCTCCTTCCCCCAATTAGGCTGCAGTACACTGCTGCCAAAGAGAATCTGTGCTCCCAACATCCACAGTCACTTCAATAGAAGAGCCTCTGGGGATCCTACACGAGGTAACCCCCATACAAGCCGCCTCAGACAGCCGCCAGGTGGTACACATGGAGGGGAAGAGTATACAATGATTACGTGACTCTGGGGCCATGTTAACCCTGGTCCGAAATCATTTGGTGCCTAAGCACACCCTCACCGGAGACTGTGTAGCTGTACGGGTGGCAGGGGGAGCAATTTACAAAGTTCCCACTGCCAAGGTGCATTTGAACTGGGGGGCAGGGCATGGAAACGTGGAGGTGGGAATTATGCAGGATTTGCCCGCTGATTTTATTTTGGGCAACGACTTGGGGGAGCTCACCTCTGCTTTTGTCCCTCAACCAACTATCTAAGAGGCCTACCCGGTTGTTACCCGGCAGCAAGCACGCACCACGGCTCCATCCGATCACTCTGAGGCTCAGGTAAACAATATGCCACACACCCCTCCTATTCTCCCCTGGGATGCCCCCCTGGAATTTGGCAGTGAGGTGGCCCTAGATCCCTCCCTGCAGGTATATAAAGATAGGATAAACAAGGACCAAGGAGGGTTGGAGGGAGAGAGATATGCTTGGGACAAAGGTCTCATACCGCTATGCAGAGAAGGTAGTAGCAGGGTCCATACCCGTGCCCACTAAGCAGTTAGTGGTACCCCGAAAGTATAGACAAGAGTTGCTGCGCATCGCGCGCGATATACCATTATCAGGACATTTAGGAATCAGCCGAATGAAACATCGGCTGACGCAGAACTTCTTCTGGCCAGGTATCTCAAAGGATATTAGACAATACTGTCAAACGTGCGATACCTGCCAGAGGGTAGGGAAGAGAGGGGATCGCTATTAAGCCAAACTCAGATCCCTGCCCATAATTGAAGAACCCTTCAGTCGAGTAGCTGTAGACATAATAGGACCCCTAGCGAAACCCAGTCCCTCTGGCAAGAAATACATCTTGACCGTAGTGGACTACGCCACTAGATACCCAGAGGCAGTGGCATTGACCAATGTACATGCAGAGACTATAGCTGATGCCCTTATGCGAATATTCTCCCGTATGGGATTTCCCCCGGGAGATTATATCGGATAGGGGCACCCAGTTCACTGCAGAGGTCACCCACCAACTCTGGAAAGTGTGTGGGGTGAAACCGATCTTAAACTCCGCCTACCACCCCCAGTCCAACGGGCTCTGTGAACGGTTTAACGGAACACTTAAACAGATGATCCGCACGTTCATAGACACTCAAAAAGACTGGGAACGGTTTTTGCCCCACTTGCTCTTTGCCTATAGGAAAGTACCCCAAGAATCCACGGGATATTCCCCTTTTGAATTATTGTTCGGGAGGAGAGTGAGGGGTCTCTTAGACCTTATCAGAGAACACTGGGAGGGAGGGGTAACTACGAATGGTACCCCTATTGTCCCATACGTGCTGGAGTTTAGGGAACGCTTGGAGGCTCTGACACAGACGGTACGTACTAACCTCCAAGCGGCCCAACAACGACAGCGCAGATGGTATGATAAGGGGGCCAGGGACCGCAGCTTTCAGGTCGGGCAGAAGGTGTTAATCCTACGGCCAGTCCCTAATGACAAGCTGCAGGCCTCCTGGCAGGGCCCATACAAGGTGGTGGAGCAAATCTGCGATACCACCTATGTGATCGGCGTGTGCGCTGGAGCAGGGGGCAGACGCATGCTCCATGTGAACATGCTGAAGTCCTCCTACGAGCGCATAGAAGAGGTGACCGCTATTTGCGCCTCTGCCGCAGAGGACTTTGACAATTTACCTCTCCCAGACCCCCTAGAGAAAGAGGGCCAGAAAGAGGACCTGGAAGAGGTTCAGTTAGGCGAACGGTTGAGTCCCCAGGAAAGGGCGCAGGCTCATAGTCTAATAAGGGAAAAAGGAACCACTTTTTCTAATCTCCCCGGGTACACCCTGTTAGCCACCCACAGAGTAGAAACACCAGGGCAGACCCCTCTCCGCCAACCTCCTTACCGCATACCTGAATCCGTAAAGGATAATATGCGCAAGGAAATTGAAGAAATGCTACAACTAGGAGTCATAGAGCACTCTGAAAGCCCTTGGGCCTCCCCAGTAGTTCTGGTGCCGAAGCGTGATGGGACTACCCGCTTCTGCGTAGACTACCGGAGGCTTAATGATGAGACCGTATCCGATGCCTACTCTATGCCCCGGATAGACGAGCTCCTGGACAAAATGGCCAGGGGCCAATACCTCACCACAATAGATCTTTGTAAGGGGTATTGGCAGATTCCCCTAGCCGAAGACGCCATCTCTAAGTCGGCGTTTGTCACCCCGTTTGGCCTGTACCAGTTTAAGGTCATGCCATTCAGGATGAAAAAATGCTCCGGCTACTTTTCAGAGGATGGTGGATCGGCTATTGGATGGGTTCCAGGAGTACGCTTGCGCCTATCTAGATGATATAGCGATCTTCAGCCACTCCTGGACTGAACACCTGACCCACATAGGAGCCGTACTAGACCGTATTAGGGAGGCAGGATTAACTCTGAAACCCAGTAAGGGCCATATAGGGATGGCAGAAGTCCAATACCTAGGACACCGGGTAGGGAGCGGCCAACAAAAAACGGGAAGTAAGCTACGCCGCCATAGAAAAAGAATGCCTGGCCGTGGTGTGGGCCCTTAAAAAGCTGCAGCCCTATTTGTATGGACAACCCTTTTCCTTACTCACAGATCACAACCCGCTGGTGTGGCTGAACAGGGTGTCAGGAGACAATGCCAGGCTGCTGCGCTGGAGTTTGGCGCTGCAGCCTTTTGACTTTACCATCCACTACCGCCCTGGGAAGCAAAATGGCAACGCCGACGGGTTATCCAGACAAACTGAACTTGAAAAGTGATCTGTAAGCGCTCCTCCGGACATCCCCAAGCCGATCCGTTGGGATCAGACTGTGTATGCCGGCTTGGTTCTGGGGGAGCATTGTGGCAAACATCGCCACTTATCGAATGTCTTTCTTGTCTGTACCTCTTCCCCCTCCCCCCTTTTCCTGTCCCGTTGTTTCCCCAGCAGGGTATTGTCTCAGGGACACTGGGAGACCAGTTTAAACTAGCTGCAGTGTCCCCCCTCAACCTCCCATCAGCCCTTGCTATTGTCTGACCCCACTTTTCCTTGTACCATAGTAATCTATGTATTGTATGTAAATGAGGCTGTTGGAGGTTTGAAACCAGGTGCGCATGCCTAGTAAAGTCAGTTGACTCCCAAACGGTGTGTCGTCCAGTCACTGGGGAAATTGTCTCTTGGATATTGACCTGCTTCTTCAGCTACAAGGGGATTTAAGTGAAGATATTGAGGGTATACCTTGAAGCTCTGCAACAGGCCATACATTTCCCGGTGGGCCAATGCCCAAGAGGGCCACCTGAGCCCTCCTCTCGGCCAGCCACTGGAATTTGTTTTGGGATGTATTTTTTTTGCTGTTGGGCCCAGTATTTTGTGATGGACTGTGGTATTTGGCTCTCCTATTAAATGCCTCATTTTTGTTATTGCTGGTCTAGCCTACTTGTGTTGAACCATCAATTTGGACCTAACTACAAAACAGGGCCACTTTTAGTGTTTTTTTCCAGGGCCACTTTAAGTTCCTTGAGCGTCACACTGCCCTGCCTCCATGTATTGCCTCCGGTGAGCGGTGACAACACTCTCTGCGGCTGCTAAATCACAGAGCTGGACAAGAGTAATCTCTATGACGGTGCTGGCAACGGAGGTCACTGACCAGGAAGAAATCAAAGATATTTGGGTATAATTATTCTCCTACAATAACAGGCTTGCTACAATACTATATGATGGGGGCAGTGTGGGCATCTCCCAGCACAGCCCATGTGGCTACTTACACGGCCTCCATGGCCCCGACGACCGGCACGCCTACGCTGTCCACGACCACCGCGTCTACAGTTGATTGAGCGGCAATTTGCCTGTTTGTTTCTTCCTATTAAAAAATTTTATTTATAGTTTTAGACAACAGACCATTGCATATTTTACATAACATTAGAATTTCTACTCACATCCTCTATTTGAGGAAGACTACTTGATGGAGTTTCACCGCCACTGGAGTTGCCTGAATGTGTACCCTCCTGTGTCTGCAAAAAACACACAATCAGGACTCGCTCACATGGCCGTGTGCCAGCGTGCTGCAACATAAGGGCAATACCCATGTATACTCTTTTATGTAAAGTCATTCGCTACAGAGTGGTTCCATTATATTGTTGGGCGGTGCAGGCCGATCTTTGCCCATTCATTCTGGAGTCTGCATCCTTCAGCGCACATGGGCGGTACCCTTACAAAGCTAAACATTCGTAAAAAAAATATATATATGTCCTACTTACTGCCTCCATTGGCTCTGGAGAAAAGCTCAATTCCTCTAGATCTACTTCAGAGGATTCCGTTGGAGAATCTCCCTGAAATATTGAAAAATGTATTGTTTGGAAAATATAGATATCTTCATTAATTATTAAAGAATATTTTTCTATTGATTAGTTACCGGAATCTGAAATAATGGTGTACTTCGACCGCCAACAGAAGGAGAAGGCGAAGACCTCTGGAAAAAATAGCAAAGAAGAACCGTTTTAATACAACCTCTTGATTTGACATACAGTCATGTGAAAAAATTAGGACACCCTTTGAAAGCATGTGGTTTTTTGTAACATTTTTAATAAAAGGTTATTTCATCTCCGTTTCAACAATACAGAGAGATTAAAGTAATCCGACTAAACAAAGAAAACTGAAGAAAAGTCTTTTCAAGATCTTCTGTAAATGTCATTCTACAAAAATGCCTATTCTAACTGAGGAAAAAGATAGGACACCCTTGCCCCTAATAGCGAGTGTTACCTCCTTTGGCTGAAATAACTGCAGTGAGACGGTTCTTGTAGCCATCTACCAGTCTTCGACATCGGTCTGAGGAAATTTTACCCCACTCCTCAATGCAGAACTTTTTCAGCTGTGAGATGTTTGAGGGGTTTCTTGCACGTACAGCCCTTTTCAAGTCACCCCACAGCATCTCAATGGGATTCAAATCTGGACTTTGACTTGGCCATTCCAGGACTCTCCATTTCTTCTTTTTCAGCCAATCTTTGGTTGATTTACTAGTATGTTTTGGGTCATTGTCATGTTGCATGGTCCAGTTCCGCTTCAGCTTTAATTTTCTAACTGATGGTCTCACATGTTCTTCAAGCACCTTCTGATACACAGTAGAATTCATCGTGGATTCTATGATGGTGAGCTGACCAGGTCCTGCTGCAGCAAAGCAGCCCCAAACCATGACACTTCCACCTCCATGCTTCACAGTTGGTATGAGGTTCTTTTCTTGGAATGCTGTGTTAGGTTTACGCCAAACATGTCCTCTGCTGTTGTGTCCAAATAATTCAATTTTGGACTCATCTGTCCAAAGAACATTATTCCAGAAGTCCTGGTCTTTGTCAACTTTATCAATGGGAAATGTCAGTCTGGCCTCGATGTTTCTCTTGGAAAGCAAAGGTTTCCTCCTTGCACACCTCCCATGCAAGTTAAACTTGTACAGTCTCTTTCTGATTGTAGAGGCATGTACTTCTACATCAACAGTAGCCAGAGCCTGCTGTAGTTCTCGAGATGACACTTTAGGGTTTTTGGAGACCTCTTTTAGCATCTTGCGGTCTGCTCTTGGGGTGAACTTGCTGGGGCGACCAGTCCTGGGCATGTTGGCAGTTGTTTTGAAAGCCCTCCACTTGTAGACTATCTTCCGGACAGTGGAATGGCTGATTTCAAAATCTTTTGAGATCTTTTTAAATCCCTTCCCAGACTCATAGGCTGCTACAATCTTTTTTCTGAAGTCCTCTGACAGCTCTTTTGCTCTCACCATGGTGCTCACTCTCACTTCAACAGTCAGGAGCACACCAAACTAAATGTCTGAGGTTTAAATAGGGCAAGCCTCATTCAACATGCAGAGTAACGATCTACTAATTATGTGCACCTGGTGTGATGTACCTGTGTGAGATCTGAGCCAATTTAAGAGGGAATACATGTGAGGGTGTCCTATCTTTTTCCTCAGTTAGAATAGGCATTTTTGTAGAATGACATTTACAGAAGATCTTGAAAAGACTTTTCTTCAGTTTTCTTTGTTTAGTTGGATTACTTTAATCTCTCTGTATTGTTGAAACGGAGATGAAATAACCTTTTATTAAAAATGTTACAAAAAACCACATGCTTTCAAAGGGTGTCCTAATTTTTTCACATGACTGTATGTGCATTGGAGCATTTTGAAGCCTTGCCTTGCGATGCATTGCGCATCATCGGCCTTTGGTTCTGTTCAGTGAGGTACCGAGTTTTAAAACGTGCTACGCAGAGGCTTCCCAGTAGCAGTGAACATAGTTAGTAGTCTATATAGTATCCGCCTATAAAACATCCAAGCGCAGCGCTTGACAGCCGGTCACCGACCTAACTGCTACCGAGAAGCCTCTACCTGGTGTAATGTTGTAAAACACGGTACCTCACTGGACAGAACCAGAGGACCTTCTATCTTCTTCAGCAGGACCTGCGCTGACGTCAGCAAAGGTCCTTTTGCAGGTCCTTCAAGAAGAACAAAGAAGAGGATCACGGCTGCGCGATCAAGTGGATGGGGTGAGCAATGTTTTTATTATTTATTAACCCTCAATTGACATTTGACTTTGCATTCTGTATTAAAGAATGCTATTATTTTCCATTATAACTATGTTATAATGGAAAATTATAAAGTAAATGGGGTCCCGGGTCGCTCATCCCTCGTCTCCTTAGCAACCATCCGTGAAAATCGCATTGCATCCACACTTGCTTGCGGATACTTGCGATTTTCACACAGCCCATTCATTTCTATGGGGCCTGCGTTGCGTAAAAAAAAACGCAGAATATATAACATGCTGCGATTTTCACGCAATGCACAAGTGATGCGTGAAAAATATCGCTCATGTACACAGCCCCATTGAAATTAATGGGTCAGGATTCAGTGCGGGTGCAATGCGTTCACCTCACGCATTGCACCCGCGCCGAATACTCGCCCGTGTGAAAGTGGTCTTAGACTAACAAGAAGTGTCTCACTGAGGTCTTCTTCACTTCTGATCGTCTTGGATAACAAAGTCTCTGGTACAAATGTCAGATGTCCATTTCTTGATGTTAGGTGCACTTGCATGGCCAGTTTTTGTGTTGCTAACAGGGGCGGGCTGGGACGGGGGGCAGGGATGCAAATGCCCACCAGGCCGCCCTAAAGTATGTTAAAAATGGCCGCCCGCTGAGCACCAAAGGACCAGGAAGCAGTAAAATGACTTGCGCACCACGGTCTGTTCCTTGTATCTTCTCTCTGGGCTCCCGACAAGTTGTTAAGGAGTAGGACCTTTCCCACTCAGCCAATCAGTGGCTGCAGCTGTGTCACGTGTCAGGCCAGTGATTTCCTGCTGAGCCAATCACTGGCCTGACACATGACACAGCTGTGGTCACTAATTGGCTGAGTGGGAAAGGTCCTCAACAACTTGTCCGGAGCCCAGAGAGAAGATACCAGGACCACACAGAGGAGAAGGGGCCAGGTGAGGATAATGTTTTTTACACAACATTAATAGATGGGAGGGGGAGAAATGTGACATGGGGGGATGATGTCACATGGGGGGGGAGAAATGTGACACAACGGAGGTGATGTAAAAAGGAGGGGGCAATGTGACATTTCTCCCCCTCCATGTCACATTTCTCCCCCCTCCGTGTCACATTTCTCATCCCCCCTCCATGTCACATTTCTCCCCCCCTCCATGTCACATTTCTCCCCCCCTTCATGTCACATTTCTCCCCCCTCCATGTCACATTTCTCCCCCTCCATGTTACATCTCCCCCACGAGTTCTGGTGGTGGTGGGGGCACCAAAATGTAGCTTTGCTTGTGTTGGCAAAAATCCTTGCACCGGCCCTGGCTGTCAGCTGTGCAGGGCTGCGCACAGGCATAAGGCGCTCTGTGATGTCACGCTGTGCGCAGCCTTCACAGCACAGCCGACAGCAGGAGGATGCAGATCGCGTTGGAGGAGAGGAGCGGCGGCGGCCAGGAGCAGGAAGGGTAAGTGATTTTATTTTATATTTATGAGGCTGATGGACACTTCTGGGGGCTGAGAAGCTACTGGGGACTAAGAAGCTACTGGGGGCTGATGAAGAGGCTGCTTGGGGAGAATTATTACTACTAGGAGGTATTATGCAGAGTTTTGCTACTACTGGGGGGCTATAAGGAACATGATTACTAGTATAGGCACTATAGGAGCATTATTACTAAGTGTGCTCTGGCAGATAATTATTTCTATTGGTGGGATTTTGGGGGAGCACTGTTACTTTGGGGGGCACCCTGGTACAGTATCAGCTTAGCACAATTATTTTTGGGGGACATTATCTTTATACTATTAGTGTCTGGGCGCAGTTATTTTTTAGAGCACTATGTGCCAATAATTGTTGAAGGGGGCACTATCTGTGTGGTAGTAGTATTTCCAGGGTGACTGTATCTGCAGTATAGTATTGGGGGCATAGCGGGTACAGTATTGGGGGCACTATCTGTGTGGTAGTAGTATTTCCAGGGAGACTGTATCTGCAGTATAGTATTGGGGGCATAGCGGGCACAGTATTGGGGCACTATCTGTGTGGTAGCAGTATTTTCAGGGGGACTGTTTCTGCAGTATAGTATTGGGGGCACAGCAGGCACAGTATTGGGGCACTATCTGTGTGGTAGTAGTATTTCCAGGGGGACTGTTTCTGCAGTATAGTATTGGGGGCACAGCGGGCACAGTATTGGGGCACTATCTGTGTGGTAGCAGTATTTTCAGGGGGACTGTTTCTGCAGTATAGTATTGGGGGCACAGCGGGCACAGTATTGGGGCACTATCTGTGTGGTAGTAGTATTTCCAGGGGGACTGTTTCTGCAGTATAGTATTGGGGGGCACAGTGGGCACAGTATTGGGGGCACTATCTGTGTGGTAGTAGTATTTCCAGGGGGACTGTTTCTGCAGTATAGTATTGGGGGCACAGCGGGCACAGTATTGGGGCACTATCTGTGTGGTAGCAGTATTTTCAGGGGGACTGTTTCTGCAGTATAGTATCGGGGGCACAGCGGGCACAGTATTGGGGCACTATCTGTGTGGTAGTAGTATTTCCAGGGGGACTGTTTCTGCAGTATAGTATTGGGGGGCACAGTGGGCACAGTATTGGGGCACTATCTGTGTGGTAGTAGTTATTCCAGATGGACTGTTTCTGCAGTATAGTATTGGGGGGCACAGTGGGCACAGTATTGGGGCACTATCTGTGTGGTAGTAGTGTTTCCAGCGGGACTGTTTCTGCAGTATAGTATTGGGGGTGGCAGGAAAGGGTGTTCAGAAGATGTGAAGATGATGGAAACGTGGGAAACTAATGTCTGTTTGTTAATCTCTGCAGAGACAGGAGAAGCATCATGGCGGTCTGGTCTGAATGGAGAAGATAAAGAAAGAGAGAACGTCTACAACAAAGGTGACATCACTGGATGGAAGAGGTAGGGGGCGCTATGTAGGAGAGGAGATGCTCCGGCTCCGTCCCCTGCCATTTGCAGAAGGAGGATTCAGAGCTGGGTGAGAACGGCCAAAGGGGGCAGCAGGCCACGGGCGGGTGGCAGATGGTGGGGGGAACCACGGGCCTTGAGCAGGATCGGGGAGGGAGGAGAGCGGAGGAGCTTCCTGGCTGTAGCTTGTTGTATAAGCAGGCAGTGCAGCCAGGACAGCCTCCCCTCTCCGTATGATGTGTAGACAGGCCTCAACTATAGAATGTCAGCTGTACAGTGTTTGTTGGGAGTGGCCTATTATATGTAGGAGGGGCTTTTAATAATGGGTGGGGCTAAAAATGGGCCACTTGACTGGATTTGCCCCCCTAGGACTAAGGCTGCCAGCCCTCCCTTGGTTGCTATTACAAAGTTCCGTCTATGACTCCTACTTATTTATGTGAAAGGGGTTTTATCAGTGGGTGATAGACAGTCCATTACCTTGTCTGTGGGAGGAGCTTTGACACAAGTACCTCCTCCCTTCACTGGTTTGCAGATCGTTGCATCAGCCCTGCTGGTTGGTCAGGAAGTCTTGGGCAGACGATTACCGTTGAAGTCCACCCCTGGACAGCCATAGTACGAGGAGCAAGGCCTTGTTCAGCATGGCAGACCAGTGATTGAAGCCTTTTCTTGCTGGGTGACAATCAGGTCCCCGAAAACAGTTTCTTACCACACCTGGTTTTGTTGACTTGGACAGCCCGTGGACTTTTCCAAGGTTGCCAGTCCCAGCTCTGTTTAACAGCTGATACAACCTGCACTTGGAAAGATGTTCCACACAATCTAGAAGATATAAATTAAAAAAAATCAGCCCATAATTTAAACTTAGTCCATGTCAGAGAAAGCCGGTGATGGGTGGTTTCCTCTCCACCCCTGCATCAAATGGATCAAATAAACAAACAAAAGTCCTTGAACTTTTCTCGTTCCAAAACTGTATTTAAATAACTCTTTCCAATGTTACCATAGAGGTCTTCTGCCAAAGTAAAATAAACTGGTAAACCCTGAACCCCGTCTAATTATCTGTAGCCTAAGGGTACTGTCACACTAGCGTTAACGTTTTCTGGTATTGAGTTCCATCCTAGGGGCTCAATACCTGAAAAAAATGCTTCAGTTTTAGGGTCCATTCACACATCCGTGTGTTTTTTGCAGATCGCACATCGCCGGCACTAATAGAATATGCCTATTATTGTCCACAATTGCAGACAAGAATAGGGCATGTTCTATTTTTTTCGGGAATGGAAAGGCGGACCTGGAAGTGCAGGTCCGCATTTCCGGATCAGGGCCGCACATTGTGCGGCCCCATAGAAATGAATGGGTCCACAATTCCGTTCCGCATTTTGCGGATGTGTGAATGGAGCCTTATCCTAATGCATTCTGAATGGAAAAGGATCCGCTCAGAATGCATCAGTTCAGTCTCCATTCGCGCTCTGGAGGCCGCCTGCAGCGTTTTAGTGTCCATCTGATGAAACTGAGCCAAACGGATCCGTCCTGGAACACAATGTAAGTCAATGGGGACGGATCTGTTTTTACTGACACAATCTGGCACAATAGAAAACTGATCCGTCCTTTCAATGTTGTTCAAGACGGATCCGTCTTGGCTATGTTAAATATAATACAATGGGATCCGTTCTGAACGGATGCAGACGGTTGTATTATCTAAACGGATCCGTCTGTGCAGATCCATGATGGATCCGCACCAAATGCGAGTGTGAAAGTAGCCAAAGTCATCTAAGACCCCCCCTTCCGGTCGGACGGTGTGATCCTCCCTCTTTCAGTCAGTCTTGTCTCAACTGTTCATGAGGACAGATCTCTGACGTTAGGAGTACATTTAACATGTCACAATCGACATAATACTAACCTAGAAACAAACAGATCTGACAATATAGTCATGAACACATGAAGGCCCCATGAGAAATGTTTCATTGAATTCAATAAGAAAAAAATGTAGAGCTCAATCAAAACTTTTGTCACCAATAAAAACCAAAAATCTCCCAAGAAAAAATAAAAATTATTAATGAGCAAATTAAGGCTACTTTCACACTTGCGGAAGAGGAATCCGGCAGGCAGTTCCGTCGTCTGAACTGCCTGCCGGATCCAGCATGCAAACTGATTGCATTTTAAGACGGATCAGGATACCGATCCGTCTTAAAAATGCATTGCAGGAACGGATCTGTTTGTCCATTTATCATACGGACAAACGGATCAGTTTAGATTTTTATTTTCTTTTTTTTAACATTTTTACCGGTCTGCGCATGCATTCCGGTATTTTGAATTCCGGATCTGGCACTAATACATTCCTATGGAAAAAAATGCAGGCAGGCAAGTCTTCAGTTTTTTTGGCCGGAGATAAAACCGTAGCATGCTGTGGTTTTATCTTTTGCCTGATCAGTTAAAAAGACTGAACTGAAGACGTCCTGATGCCTCCTGAATGGATTTCTCTCCAATCAGAATGCATGGGGATATGCCTGATCAGTTATATTCCGGTATAGAGCCCCTAGTGTGAAAGTACCCTAAAAAAAAAACAAATCTCGTACTCCATACACGTTTTCGTTTCTTGCTGCAACATCATTTATTCACATCCACACACAGCTCCTAACCACACCGTTATACGTGAAGTACAGACTGCACACACAGCTCTGCTAAGCATCCATCAGTCTTCACAACTTCACACACATTCAACACAACTACAACTTAAAGCCGCACCCACGATTTATGGCTTCCATACCAGCTACCATATTTTTCGCCCTATAAGACGCACCTAGGTTTTTGGGGAGGAAAATAAGAAAAAAAATATTTTTAACCAAAAGGTGTGCTGTGTGTTTGGTGGGTTTGGAACTAATGGTGGTCTGTGGATGGCACCATTACTGGGGATCTATGGATGACGGACACTGTTATGGGGGGCATCTGTGGATGACGGACACTGTTATGGGGGGCATCTGTGGATGACGGACACTGTTATGGGGGGCATCTGTGGATGACGGACACTGTTATGGGGGGCATCTGTGGATGACAGACACTGTTATGGGGGGCATCTGTGGATGACGGACACTGTTATGGGGGGCATCTGTGGATGACAGACACTGTTATGGGGGAATCTGTGGATGACGGACACTGTTATGGGGGGCATCTGTGGCTTGCACTGTTTCAGGGGGATCTGTGGCTGGCACTGTTACGGGGGGGGGATCTGTGGCTGGCACTGTTACAGGGGGGATCTGTGGATGGCACTGTTATGGGCTGGGGGGATCTGTGGGTGGCACTGTTATATATGTGCCATTCACAGACCCCCCAGCCCATAACAGTGCCATCCACACACCCCCCCCCCCACCATAACTGTGCCATCCACAGATCGCGCCCATCACCCAACCACCCCCCCCCCCCACCGCCGCGGCCGCCAGTATACAAATATAAGATGTTATATTCAATTATTGGTTATTAAACTTGCCCCCTCAGTCCTATTACTACTTTACATCCTAATCGCTTCTGTAGAATTCAGGCCGGGCGGCCGGGCAGCCGGCGCGTCTCTCACTGACGTCACTTGCCTGCGCCGCCTGCTTCATTCATAAAGTAGGCGGCGCAGGCACGTGACAAGAGTTACGCTGCCGCCCGCCCGCCCGGCCTGAATTCTACAGATGCGATTAGGATGTAAGGTAGTAATAGGACTGAGGGGGCATGTTTAATAAGTATTACTTGGATATGACCTCTTATTTTAGTATACCGGGGCGGTGCTATACTACACTGACTGCACCGCCCCGCCGCTATTGCCAGCCCCCAGATCCTCCTCCCAGTCCCTCCCCGAGTCCCCGCTCGCTCCTACATCGCTGCCAGCGAAGTAAAACGGCAAGCATTCGCCCCATAAGACGCAGGGGCATTTCTCCCCCGTTTTGGGGGAAGAAAAAGTGCGTCTTATGGGGCAAAAAATACTTTTCTCAGTTTTATATTCCTAAAACTTACAGCACAAAGAAACAGATGACACTCTACACCCAGAATTACTGATCATCTCTGTTGCTGTTCTGCCATTTTTTCCAATGCCTTCTGGTCTTCAATCTGTGATCAATCAAAATCTTATAATAAAGACAACATTCAAGTTAAAATCATACAACCCAAACCATCTAATATGCCGCGTGGTCTAATTGGTGTTGCACATATATAATATTTTCCTTTGAGGATGGGTCCCACATTACAGTTGGCTGCTTGGGAAAGAAGAAAGAAAAATGATTAAATCATCTTCACCTTTCTGTAAAAGCTATTACACGTATCGCATCACTTACTAAACGCATCATCCTAGCCTCGATTTGTCTTACTGCTCACACCCCTCCAATCCAAACCAGTCACTTTTAGACCCTTCTCAGGCTACTTTCACACCAGCGGCAGGACGAATCGGCCAGGCTGTTCACCCTGTCGGATCCGTCCTGCCGCTATTTCGCTGTGCCGCTGGACCGCCGCTCCGTCCCCATTGACTATAATGGGGACGGGGGGCAGAGCTCCGGCGCAGCATGGCAGTGCACGGCGAGAGGCCTGCCGGACTAAAAGTATGTCCGACTTTTTAGCTCTGCCCCCCGTCCCCATTATAGTGAATAGGAACAGAGCGTCAGTCCGGCGAAATAGCGGCAGGATGGATCCGACAGGGTGAACAGCTTGTCGGATCTGTCCTGCCGCTAGTGTGAAAGTAGCCTAGCAAAGCAATCAGAATCCAAAATCCCTTATCTAAGGAATGTGTATGACTTGTCTAACTATATGTCTCTTAAGTCTTCTCTGTTAAGGCTTGAGATTAGGGGGATGGACAGGGCAATAAAATACCACTATCTGTGTGAGTCCACACACAGCAACCCTTGTTCCAAGGTAGGGCATTGTTCAAGGTTCAACCTTCTTACAACTTCTTCAACCTTTTTCAATGTTTCATATACTGTATACCTAACAATACTTTATCTTTCTGACTGTAGAGGAAAGTCAGGTGGGCGTAGATATAGATATATATATGTATCTGCTCCTTCATTGATATGTGTATATATGAATATATATGGGCCCCTTTATATGGCCAATAGGGATATATATTCCCTGTATGGCCATGTATATATTGGCCAGTATGGGCTGATATATATACAGTATATAGAGATGTGTGTATGCCCCTTATATTGCACACATCTGTATATATATGAATGTATATAGGGGCTTTCCCCCAGATAGATATATATATATATATATATATATATGTGGGCTTATTACTGCCCATTCATTCTCCCAGGTTGTGGCCATGTATTGCCACATGTATGTCTGGGTGTATGTATATACAGTGCTGACCATAATTATTCATACCCCTGGAAAATTTTGACTTAAAGTTACTTTTATTCAACCAGCAAGTAATTTTTTGACAGGAAATGACATCGGTGTCTCCCAAAAGATAATAAGACGATGTACAGGAGGCATTATTGTGGGGGAAAAACATTTCTCAGCTTTTATTTACATTTGAGCAAAAAGTGTCCAGACGCTTCCTAGAATTGCAGAGCAGCTTTTTGCAGGTCTCCACAGGTATTTTTGCCCATTCATCTTCAGCAATGAGCTCCCAATCTTTCAGGTCGGAGGGTCTTCTTGCCATCACCCTGATCTTTAGCTCCCTCCACAGATTCTCCATTGGATTCCAGTCTGAACTCTGGCTGGGCGGCTCCAAAACGTTAGTTGTCTGCCAACCATTTCTTCACCACTTTTGCTGTGTGTTTTGGGTCATTGTCATGCTGAAATGTCCACCGGTGCCCAAGGCCACGTTTCTCTGCAGACTGCCTGATGTTGTCGGTGAGAATCCTCATGTATTGCTCTTTTTTCATGGTGCCGTTTACTGTGATTAGGTTCCCTGGTCCATTGGCTGAAACACCCTGTGATGAATACCACACCTTGTGCCCGCTTGACGTCAACTACGTCGAGCTCACGAGGCATGGTATGGTCACGGGTTTACCAAAAATGGGAAGTTACGCCCTCCAGAGGAGCACGTAAGGTCAGGCTGGTATAGTTTACACACACACCTCCTGTCCAAGCGGGCACAGAGAGGCAACAAGCTGAGAGAGCCTTTTCACTGCCGCAATAAATACAGCGCCTCCTCAGCCCGGGTATCTGCCACCAGTTCTCGTTTGATATAAGCCCGGTCCGCTAACGGGATTATATAGGGTCAGAAACCAACCCGCGGTAGCTTATAACTAGGCCAAAACACGGACGTGGGGATTCGTAATCGAGATACAAGATAGCACAAGATTAAATTAGAGATTTAATCGACGTAAGAGCACACTAGATTTGACACAATATACACTAAGAATATATACAGTGGTCTGAGGTTACAGATTACAGGGGATATGGTTATAACAAGGTTAAGCAGTGTAAAAGTCAGTTACCGGGTAAGATGAAAGTTCCTTTTGGTTGGGAGATGTTCTTTGCTGGAGTCCACATGAAAGGCCGTGATCCCAGCTATTTCCTGGGTCCCTCTAAACACATGTGTAGGATGTGACCCCTCTTCAGAGAAAGACCCGCCTACTTGCTGGCACCAGACTTTTAACCTGTAGCCAGCCCCCCCTCCCCCCCCCCCCCCGGCCTCAGGGAGGGGTCCACTCCCCCTCTTCTGGGCTGGCAGCAAATGACCCACAAAACCCTTTAGGGTTCATAGCTCCAGACCAGAGGGTCACAGGGAGATGGTTCTGGGACCAATGGACCTGCCTGGGTTCCGGCTACAAGTAGAGTCCAAACCTGGTACCGTTATGTGTTTTCTATGGGGAGATATGGATATCTTCCTCCCCTGACCTTGTCCGATTAAACAAAGACCATGGGCACGTACCTCGTGGCCACCGGGACACAAATATGTATCCGGTTCGCGCCCGCGATGCCCAGGCGATTCATAATTCCTTATGAAAGGTAGGTGCCAACATGTCTGGGAGGTCTCATTGATCTTGGGCAAGGGCGGATACCCCATGCTGAGGGTTTTCCTGCAGGATTCAGCTTGGCTCCAAACTTGTGGACAGAGGTGTGACCTTCTCCTTGAAGCCTGGACCCCCTGGGGCTTTCTTCCTTGCCAACTGACACTCAGATGGCTGGGGGGGTGGAAACTTATTTTGCATGTACACTGAATCATGCCAAGAGGTGCATCAAATGACAATCGGGGCTGGGGGCTTTGGAGCCCTCCTGTGGAGTTCACTACCTCCACTATCTGTCAGCAAATTGGGGTGTGAGGACATGTCTGACAGTAAATATTAATCCATGTTCCCACCACCATGTTTGACAGTGGGGATGGTGTTCTTTGGGCTGAAGGCTTCTCCTTTTTCACGCCAAATGAAGGAAACATCATTGTGACCAAACAATTCAATTTTAGTTTCATCTGACCATAACACAGAAGACCAGAAGTCGTCTTCTTTGTCCAGATGAGCTTTTGCAAAGGCCAAGCAAGCTTCTGTGTGCCTTATCTGGAGAAGCGGCGTCCTCCTTGGTCTGCAGTGTGCAGTGTCCATTGGATTGTCTGCCCTGAGACATTGCCACCAGCAGAGCCCAGATTCACCGGGATGGCCTTGGTGGTGATCCTTGGATTCTTTTTCACCTCTCTATCCTCCTGGCAGCACAGGTGTCACTTTTGACTTCCGAGCACGTCTTCTGAGATTTTCCACAGCGCGGAACATCTTGTATTTTTTAATAATACGTTGCACTGGAGCCACTGGAATTGGAAAACATTTAGAAATGGCCTTGTAGCCCTTTCCTGACTTGTGAGCGGCCACAATGCGCAGCCGCAGGTCCTCACTGAGCTCCTTTGTCTTAGCCATGACTGTCCACAAACCAACTGCAGAGAGCTGCCGTTTTTCACCTGTTCCCAATTAATCAGGGTAATTAGGAGGCTTTAGAACAGCTTGGACTATTTGGAATGGTATAGAACTTTGGATTTTCCCACAGACTGTGACACTTTGTGAAGGGTATGAATAATTTTGGACGGGACACTTTTTGCTCAAATGTAAATAAAAGCTGAGAAATGTTTTTCCCACGATAATGCCTCTTGTACATCGTCTGATTATCTTTTGGGAGACGCCGATGTCATTTCCCGTCAAAAAATTACTTGCTGGTTGAATAAAAGTAACTTTAAGTCAAAAATTGTCAGAGGTATGAACAATTATGGGCAGCACTGTATATATAGATGTATGTATGCCCCAGTTATTGCATGCATCTGTATATATATATTTACATAATGTGCCCCAGGTTTATATTGGGTATGTATATATATATATATGGATATGGATGTGCCCCAAGCATCTATATAGATATATTTATAATGCGGCCAGTATTCCCCCCCCCCCCCCCCCAATCGTGGTGCCAGTTTGGGCCACTTTAAAGGACAGAGGATTAATAAAGTTCCTCTGCCCTTTGATAACCTCCCCGGCAGCGCCAGAGATGTTATGCATAACAGGGACAGGAGAACAAAGAGCTTCCCTGCCACTGTATGCCGCTTACCTCTGGCGCTGTAATTACAGCACCAGGGGTATGCGATATCTCTACAAGAGGAAGGATCAAAGGATCCCCCCACCTGGGAGCACGGGCTGGTGTTGGATAACATCATGTCACTGCACCAACCCACGTGGACCTGGCTGCAGGCGTGCGGGAGAGAGCGCCGCAGTGTTTAAATATCCCAGCGGCACTGCGCTCGAGAGAACAGAACCCCTACCCACCTCCCGAAAGCAGAGCGCTGTGCTGCGCTCAGGAGGCTACCCGTGGCACCCCCTAGAACAAGAGGAGAGCACAGGCAGCCATGTGCTGGGCTGGGCTGCGCTAGAGAGCAGTGACCCCCCCCCCCCCCCCCCGACCTGCCCCAGATGCCCACAACCCCCACAGACGGAGAGCGCAGGCAGTGCTCTGGACCACCCGATCCTGCTCCCAAGAAGGAGGGAGAAGACCGCAGGCAGCACACAGCGCTGTGCTCAGGAAGATTACCCCAGCAGCATTGAAGAGAGGGATGGAAGAGGAAAGCAGCCAGCTGGCTAAGTATCGCTTTCCCTGCCCTGACTGCTCGTTAACCCCTGTACCCTATCCCTGCTCTGCAGAGCATACTAAGGTGGTAACCCTTTCTTGGGTTAACTCCTGCTGTCCTGTCTCATATTAACCCCTGCAGCCCCAGCCTTCCCCATTAACCCCTGCTGCTGCCCATTAAGTAGCATTAACCCTTTTCTGGGTTACCCCTGCCCTGTTAACCCTTGCTCCTTGCTATATCCCTGGCCTGCAAGCATTGACCCTTGCAGTGCCCCCATTTGTGTTTTACCCCTTGCTTCCCGTAGGGACAGTGTGTAGATAGGTTGGGCTGAAATATACTTGTGTAAGTAAGTGTGTGGGGTGGAATTGGGAATTGAATTGTGTAGTGTAGTTAGGTTTGTTTTGTGTTTATTGTAGTGATATTACTGCACTGTGGTGTGTGTGTCTATTGTAGGAAGGCGCAAGGGTCCGTCATTGACGGAAGGTATGTGTCACCGAGGTTTCTGGCCTCGGTGAGATAAGAGCCGGTAATTTTCTGTGTCAGCGGCAGCTAGTTCTCGCTGACACTGTTCTACTTAGTGTGGCTGTAAAGCCAATCCGGGCCGGTTCTTATTGGGAGCAGTCAAAGAGCAGGGTGGGTGGCTATTCCCCACGTCCAGGCCAGGTTTAAAAAGCCCAGCCAGCAGCTCAGCTAGGTGTGGAATAAACCTCCAGGTAATAGTGGAGCGCAGTGGTTTGTTTGCTGAGTAATTCTGCCCTACTGCAAGGCTGAGAGCTGCCATGCTAGAAGCCAGGCGCCCTAAAGCCTGCTGTAGACTGCCAGGTGACGTGTTTCTGAGTTCTGAGGTCTTTTACTTTGTGAACTAACACAAGGATTCCTGCACTGTGAATTAACACCAGAGCACTGCCAAGTATTATGTTTCTTTTCTGCCTTTTTGTGTGAATAAACACTGACTTTTGCTTTTCAACCGTGGTTTTGCCTCTGTATTCCGTCCGCTTACCCTGCCTATCAGAGCAAATCCCTACAATTGGTGGCTTGGAGCGGGCAAGCGCAGTGAGGCACACGGTTGTATGTCATTTATCAAACCGGCTAGATTCAAACAGGTGTCACGTGACGAAATGGAGGTTGTTATGAAGGCCCTTGTGGAGGCTAACCTGCAGCAACGCGAGGCTAATAAGCAGCAGCAGGAGACCAACCAGTTGCTGCTACAACACGTAATGGCTGGGCAGACAGCAGGAGCAACCCCAAGCGTACACGATGCCCGGAAAGCAGTCCGTACAGCGAGCCCTAAAATGTCCCCCGCAGACGACGTCGAGACCTACCTGGCGATGTATGAGAAAGTGGCCACCAGGGAAAAGCTGCCCCAAGACCAGTGCGCTGAGGTCGTCGCTCCTTTTCTGACATCAGAGTCCCAGCGGGTGTTTTTCGATTTGCCGGACGAACAAGCGGCCGACAACCAAAAGGTAAAGGGGGAGATTTTGTCAAGATTGGGGGTGAATGTGCTGGTCCGGGCCCAGCGGGTGCATCAGTGGGGGTTCAACCCGGCAGAGCCCGTGAGACCCCAGTATTATGACCTGCTCAACCTGTTGCAAAAGTGGCTACAACCTGACGTGCTAAGCCCCACTGCTATGTTGGACCGGTTGTTAGCAGACAGGTTCTGGAGGGCTCTGCCACCCCCTCTCCAGCAATGGATTGGCCAGGTCTCTCCAGGTAATGCGCTGGACATGGTCGACCTGGTGGAGAGCTATGAGGCTACCCAGAACTTACAGGGGGGTTCTTTTGGGAGGGGGGCACTCAAATCCTGTGTCCCTACGCCCCGGACCCGGCGACTGGTGCCCACCAAACCTTGCTGGGATGAGGCCCCTGTGGACCCCGCTCCAATGGTCTGCTGGCGGTGTCGGGAGCATGGCCATGTTAGAACAGACTGTCCACAGCAGGGGGAACCCATGGACACGAACTATGGCTTCCGTCAATCATTGTATGCCAGGAAAATGTGTGCCGTGGGTGCTCCGGAATCTCTGAACCACCTGTGCCAGGTGGAGGTGGGAGACACTCCAGTGGAGGCTCTGTTGGACTCAGGGAGTCTGGTGACCCTGGTAACAGATTCCCAGGTACGCTCCGCTGAATATACTGGCTGTAAAGTAGGAGTCATGTGTATACATGGGGACTTAAAAGACTATCCTACTGCCTACATTATGAACTTATAGTACGGAGAGACTTCCTGGGTTTCAGTGCACTGTGGCCTGTTTTGAGAGTGACTGATACGCATGAGACAGATGTAACCCTAGCAGAGTGGCCTGGCTCAGGGGGGAGACCAGAACCCTGGGAACCCTGCGAAGGGCCAGCGGTAGGGGTAACCGCCACTTCGGTGGAAGAGAAAACCCCGCTGAGTGTAATGGTGGGAGACATGGAGAACTTGCCGCCGGGGCCTGAGCTGGCAGGCCTTTATGTATCCGGGGATAATTTTGGTACCGCGCAACATCGGGATCCAACCTTATCCCGAGCCTGGGAAAATGTACTAATAATAGATGGTGAACCACAACAACCAGGGGCAGAGTCTGTGTTCCCCCGTTTTGTGGTTCATCCGGATATGTTGTATCGAGTAAATCAGCTGCGAGGTGAATCCGTTGAACAGTTGGTGGTGCCCCAGGCTTATCGCAAACTCGTGTTAGAGTTAGCCCACCAGCATGTTCTCGGGGATTATCTGGGAATGCAGAAAACACAGGACCGGATACTACAACTGTTTTACTGGCCCAGTGTGTTTAAAGAGGTGAACGAGTTCTGTTAATCTTGCCCGACCTGCCAGGCAACTAGCCCCCAGCACCTTTTTCGCAGTCCCTTGGTACCCCTCCCGATCATCGAGGTACCGTTTGAGCAAATCGCTATGGACCTGGTAGGTCCTGTACCGAAGTCCACTAGGGGACACTAACACATTTTGGTTGTCCTTGATTATGCTACTCTGTACCCGGAGGCAGTGCCACTGCGACATACATTGGCGAAACTTATCGCTAAAGAGCTAATGGAGATGTTCTCCCGAGTGGGGCTACCTAAAAAGGTCCTGACTGACCAAGGGACCCCTTTTATGTCCAAGGTCATGAGGGAACTCTGCAAGTTGCTGCGTATTAAACAGTTACGGACGTCCGTGTACCATCCACAAACGAACGGATTGGTGGAAAGGTTTAACAAAACTCTAAAAACTATGTTAAAAAGGGTGGTGACCAAAGATGGAAATGATTGGGACCTTCTTCTACCCTATCTCATGTCCTCACTGCGAGAGGTGCCCCAGGCCTCTACTAGGTTCTCACCCTTCGAATTGCTATATGGCAGACATCCTTGTGGCTTGTTGGTTGTAGCCAAAGAGGCGTGGGAACAACAACCCACTCCGCATAAAAGCGTCCTTGAATATGTTACCAAGATGCAACAGCGGATAGACACGTCCCAGACGGGACGTTACGATTTTGTAATGATTTTCGGAAATTAAACAACATATCAAAGTTCGATGCATATCCAATGCCTCAGGTAGATGAACTAATTGAGAAATTAGGCCAAGCCAGGTATTTTTCTGTTTTGAACCTCACCAAAGGGTATTGGTAGGTACCCTTGAAAGAGGCTGCCAAAGAGAAAACTGCCTTCATTACACCAGAGGGGCTGTACCAGTATAAGGTGTTACCCTTTGGCCTGCATGGCGCCCCCGCCACGTTCCAACATTTAATGGATATCGTACTTCGTCCACATAAGCGGTACACCTCGGCTTAGCTGGACGATATTATCATTCACAGTACCGACTGTGTACAAAGTACAGGCCGTAGTGGACTCCCTTCGAAAGGCGGGACTAACAGCTAACCCAAAGAAATGTGCGATAGGGTTAGAGGAGACTAAATACCTTGGGTATGTCATTGTGTACGGAGTCATTAAACCCCAAGTAAGCAAAATAGAGGCAATACAGAATTGGCCCCGACCTGCCACCTCTAGACAAGTAAAGTCGTTCCTGGGAATGGTGGGTTATTACATGAGGTTTGTCCCCCATTTTGCCACTTTAGCGACTCAGTTGACGGGGCTCTTAAAGGGACGGAGGTCCGTGATAGTCCGCTGGAATGACCAGGCGGAAGAGGCTTTCTCCGCTTTGAAGTCGGCCCTGTGTGGGTCCCCGGTTTTGGCGACACCCAACGTCAAGAGGGAATTTGTGGTACAGACTGATGCCTCTGAAGTAGGTCTGGTACTGTCTCAGGAAGTCAATGGGGAGGAGCATCTCGTTGTCTTCCTCAGCCGTAAGCTCACTCCAGCGGAGACCCAGTATAGTATAGTGGAGAGAGATTGCCTGACCATAAAGTGGATACTCGAGTCTCTCCGCTATTATGTGTTGGGGAGGAAGTTCCCTCTGGTGACCGACCACTCCCCTCAAGTGGATGAGCCAGGCCAAAGAGAGGAATGCTCGGGTCACCAGGTGGTTCTTGTCTTTTCAAAACTTTAAGTTTACAGTAGAACACAGGGCAGGTGTCACGGCCTTTGGTTTGCGCTGTGACGCTGTTGCCACACTTGCGGTTGCCTGTGGCAATGTGTTGCTGTGAAAGCATGAGGTGGCAGTGTCTCGGCCTTCTTGGTGTTTGCCGGGACATGGTTGCCACGCATGCTGTTGCCGGTGGTAACATGTGGATTGGTATGCTTGTGTGTGCACTTCCCCTTTAAGTAGCTTCCTTCCCTTGTCTGGTGTTGGAAGGGTTAACTCCCTTCCTAGTGTTTTGTGAACACTGGGTTTATGTGTGTGTGTGGCTGCTTGGGCTATTTAGCCTCTGCTGGATGCCTGAAGCTCGGGGTTCCTCCAGCCTTGGTGTATGCTGGTGGTTCACGGTTCCTGGCTTGTTCCATCTGTCCAGTGAGGGCCACCCTTGTGGTCATATATGTTCTATATCATCCTGATGTCTCCTTCCCTTCCTGTCATTATTTGTATGGAGTGGGTTATGTGCAGGGTGTTTGAATGTCTAGTTTGGTGTTACATATCTGGTTGTGTTTGGTGTCCTGTTTACTAGACATTCCCCTGTCTCAAGTTATTGCAGCTATGGTGTACTGGGTTCCTGTGTGGTTTGTGGTGTGTGCTGTGTCCTTTAATGTTGATGTGGACACTAGCACTTGTGCACGGGTTCCAGTCAGTGTGTCTGTGGCAGGTAAGTGTGTTACGGGTTTCACTTACCTGCCATCTCCTTTAGCTGTATGTGTTTACCCTCCTTGCAGCCTGGCCTTAGTTAGAGACTCCTGTTCCTCCGTGTTGTGGATGAATAGGTAGTCTTTCCCCTGCTCCTAACTGAGGGATTTCTAGGGCGACTCAGGATATTAGGTATCCAGTGTATGAGCCCTCCCACCATCGGGGTCCTCTCGTATGGTGAGGAGTCAGGGAGAGTATTAGGGACGCGGTAGGAGGTGACCTGCTCCCTTATCACTCCTTTTGGCCAGGCTGATCCCCTTTACCCTTTGACACCGTACGGTGGGGTGTTTCCCCCACTCTCCGCCGTGACAGCAGGCCGGTTACAGGGAAATGCGGATGCCCTGTCCTGAGTACACTGTCTGGCGTGTGTTCACCCCTCAGGGTTGAACAAAGGGGGGAGGTATGTAGGAAGGCACAAGGGTCGGTCATTGACGGAAGGTACGTGTCACTGAGGTTCCTGGCCTCGGTGAGATAAGAACCGGTAATTTTCTGTGTCAGCAGCAGCTAGTGCTCGCTGACACTGTTCTACTTAGTGTGGCCGTAAAGCCAATCTGGGCCGGTTCTTATTGGGAGCAGCCAAAGAGCAGGGTGGGTGGCTGTTCCCTACGTCTAGGCCAGGTTTTGGGCTGGGGTTTAAAAAGCTCAGCTAGGTGTGGAATGAACCTCCAGGTAATAGTGGAGCGCTGTGTTTTGTTTGCTGAGGAGTTCTGCCCTACTGCAAGGCTGAGATCTGCAGGAGAGCTGCCAAGCTAGAAGCCAGGCGCCCTAAAGCCTGCTGTGGACTGCCAGGTGATGTGTTTCTGAATTCTGTGGACTTTTGCTGTGTGATTTAACACAAGGATTCCTGCACTGTGAATTAACACCGGGGCACTGCCAAGTATTATGTTTCTTTTCTGCCTTTTTGTGTGAATAAACACTGACTTTTGCTTTTCAACCGTGGTTTTGACTCTGTTTTGCGTCCGCTTACCCTGCCTACCAGAGCAAATCCCTACACTATATGTATATATATTTATAACCATTGATCTATAAATATATATATAGATATAGCGTAATAGACTGTATTTGTATTGTGTAATAAATATTTCTTTATTCATAACATACAGTGTATAGTGTTTTTAGTGACCGCCGTAGTGTAGTAGTAAGTCGCATGTAGTTTGGTTCAGTGTAGTGTAAAGGCAACAGAGTTAGCTAATTAGAGAGTATTTCTATTTTAGGTATAAATAGGCTGAGTCATCACTAGACGACTCACGCCTATTTATGAATATTAATTATTGGTATTATCCAAAACATCAATAATTAATATTCCCCTTAACACTGACCAACATATCTTCTCACACTCTGGAAAGAAGAACTATTTCAACAGAGATATATTTCTAAAACCTTCATATTCTTAGTAATAGCCGCACATCTATTGGCGCACACTAGGTACAATACTTATTCATAAACTGACCATCCTTTACTGCTCTAATCTCTTTATTTTATTTTTTATTCCAATTAACAGAAATTTACCATCTATAAATTCAAAATCAGAAGAAATGTGATACAGCATAATTTCATTTTGTGTTAATTCTTCCTCTTGTCTTTTCCCTTCTGTCCCTCCCTCCACCCCCCTTTTTTCCGCGGAGCTACCGTCAGGTCACCAAGTGTCATCACTTCCATCTACCCCATGTCCGCAGCCAAGCTGCCTTTTTTTTTCCCCGCTGATTGCGCAAGACAATTTTCGTATTCCTTAACCCTATTCATGAGTTCCATCCATTCCTGGAAATTTGGGTATTTCCTGGAGCCACAATGTTTAACTATTATTATTTTAGCCATGGCTATTCCCCGAAGCCAAAGTAGTTGCTCAGTTTTGTTGTTATCTATTTCTGGGAGTAAACCCAGGATAACATATTCAATTCATACTTCATAGGGGAGCTCTTCTGCAGTTTCCTGAATATTTTAATCCAGTAGTCTTTTATCACCGGGCATTCCCACAGTAAATGTTTATAATCTCCTCTATCTCTGTTGCATTTGTAACAATTCTGTTCTCTATCTTTGTAAATAGAGTGCAATAGTACTGGTGTATAATAGAGACTGTGTATAATTTTCAAAAGGACCCATGTATGGGCCAGGGAGACCGCAGATCTATTGATGTTTCTATATACCGTATTCCACGGGATTGATTCCACATTCTGCAAATCTCTCTCCCATATATCCTCACCTCTAAATGTGATTGATTTTGTGTATTCGTATTTTAACTTTGCATAGATATGTGATACAGAAGAGGTGTTTAATGTCATATCGTAACAGAAATCTAAAAAAGTGTCCCGTGCTATATTAAAATAATTCTTATTTTCCGTATAGTGTATAGCGTGTCGTAATTGTTCATATCGAAATTTATCGAGAAATCCAAAAGTAGTGTCTGGAAAGATTTCGGTTAATGACTTAACCTGTATTTTATAAAAGACCTGTGTGATTAAGTGTATCCCACGTTTTTCCCAATACTCAACATCCGTTAACTGCATGATTTGTGGTAGATGTACGTTCCCCCACAAGGGGGTGTAGTGAACCGCTTGGGATACTCCGACCATAAGCCTAACCTGTTTCCAAATGTGTCCAAGCATTCTGCTGAACGGATTTGTTATTGTTTTATTCTCAAGAATACCAGTTTCCAGAATGTGGAAAAGATCCTCCCAGGGTCAACAGTACTCCCCAAACATAGACCGTACATGGTTATTCTTTCGGTTTCTCACACACCATCTCAACTGAGCAGCTACATAATATCCTTTTAGAAAAGGGACGAAAATTCCGCCCTCCTCTTTATACAGATATTGTATTTTAATTCTAACCCGTTTGCGCCCCCATATTAGTTCATTGAACAGAGTGTCCAAGTTTTTTAAAAACATATCTTCAATCATTATTGGGCTAGCATTTATTATGTATAGTAAATATAGTATAATGTCATTTTTATAAGCGCTATAGGATTGATTTGTGACAGAGGGAGTTTTAACCATGTTCATATTTTTTCCTTTACTTTATTTATTATTGGGAGAATATTCAGTTTCGTATAATATTCCAGTTTAGTCCCTATATGGATACCCAGCGATAATAAAGAATCTGATGGAGCCAATGTGCTGACCTGGATGCTGTGACCCGGTGGAACTGGGCGTATTAATGGGTGAAATTTAGATTTTTCCCAGTTTATTTCATATCCGGATAAGCTTCCAAAGCTGTCCGCGCTTTCCATAACCCTGGGCAAATTCATATACCCCCTCCGTAAAAAGAGCAAAATGCCGTCTGCATACAAACTTATTTTATCATTTGCTCCCTCGCACCCGAAGCCCTGTATTTCGTCATCTGCTCTGATTTTGCATGCCATTGGCTCCAAGAACAGCGAGAAGAGCAGAGGGGAAAGCGGGCATCCCTGACATGTTCCTCGAGACAGGGGGAAGGGGGAGGAGTATTCCCCATTAACTCGAACTCTGGATACCGGATTTTGATCTAAAATGCGAACCCATCTAGAGGAATATTCGCCTATTTTCACCCACGACAACACTTTCCAGAGAAAGGGCCACTCCACCCTGTCAAAGGCCTTAGCCGCATCCAAAGACAGGATGGAGCAGTCCCCTCCACCCCCTGTCTGTATATTCAGAAAGGCCCTCCTTACATTATCCTGTATGTTCCTTTTGGGAATAAACCCGGTTTGGTCGGCGTGTGAACAACTTTGTGAATGACAATTTTTAATCTATTAGCCAGCAGTTTGGCAAGAATTTTATAGTCTGTGTTCAACAGAGAGAGGGGGCGGTAGGAAGTCACTAACAGTGGGTCTTTCCCTTTTTTGGGGATTAATGCTATGATTGCTTCCACCCATGACGGGGGCAGAGAGCCCAGTGTTCACGATTGATTTAATACCTCCATCATTTGGGGGAGAATAATTCCCTCGTGCTTTCGATATAATTCGAATGGGAAACCATCCAACCCTGGAGACGTATTACCCTTGATAGATTTCAGCGTAGTTTGTAGCTCGATCAATTCGATCGGTCTATTCAGCCAGTCTATGTCTTTTTTAAATCAAATTCCGGCATCTTAATATTATCTAAATATTGATCTATTTTTTCCCCATGATCTGTAGGCCCGGACTGATATAGCCTGGAGAAGTATTGAGTAAATTCCCCTAGAATATCTTCAGGGTCTCGTAAAATATTTCCTTCTTCTGTCATAATTCCTGTTATATTATTACTCCCTCTTTGATTTTTTTTACTATTGTAGCTGATAATTTACTTGGTTTACCCGCTTCACTGAAGGTCCTCTGCCCCAAAAAGAACATTTTGTTCTGCGCTTTTTTATATAGATATTGTTTATAATGATCTTGCGCTTTTTTTTTTATTGATCTTGTTTTTCAGGGGTGTTTACCTGAGTAATCTCATCCATTATCTGATTAAGCGTCCCTTCTATTACTTTTTGGGTTTGGGCAAAGGAATTCTTCTGTTTCCTAATTTGATAGGCATATATACCTCGGAGAAATGCCTTGGGCGAATCCCAGACCATATGAACATGTGTTGAATTAATATTGTGACGCCAAAAGGACTTTATTTCTTCATTAATCTTATTGATATCCTTTATCAATGTCATCCAATGGGGATTAAGTTTAAAGATCCTATTTTTGTTTAGTTTTTTTGTAACTATCAAGTATTACCATAACAGGGGAATAATCAGAGAAACCGTGACTTTCATAGTTCATTTTTTTGACCCTATTAATAAGCCTGGGGCTGGCGAGAGCCAGATTCAACTCGCGACATGGACCTATATGTATTACTAAAGCAAGAAAATACTTGCTTATTTCATAAAGGGATCGCCATATATCGAACTAGTGCCATTTCTTGACACATTCTAAATATAATGTATTTGAACTGGCGCTTTGTTCATAATTAGTTATGGTAGATGTCCTATCCTATTTTTATGTCCATGACTCAGTTGAAATCGCCCATCACCAACACCGGGCACTCCTCTCTTAATGAAGTGTATTCCATTAATTTACATAGCACGGATACTGTAAAGGGGGGTGGTATATACATAAAGGCGATGATAGTCCTCTGACCCTGTCAGTAACAATGAAGGAAAATATACCGACCCTCTGATCAATTAATTGTTCTGATGGATCATAGTCCACCTGTCTATGAACATAGACACTGATTTCAAGTGAATATGTGGAGTAAAAGGAATGGTATTCATGAGAGGCCCATCTCCTTCTGCCAAGCGCTGCCACTTTTTCGGCTGATAGGTGTGTTTCTAGCAAGGCCACTATGGCTGGTAGATGTCGTGAAACCAAGTCAAACACTGCACACCTCTTAATTCTATCCGCGAAACCGCGAATATTCCACATCAGTATTCTTGACATTTTTTTTTATTTAGACAGTGCCAAGCGGAAGGGCAGGGGCATATCCATCAATACACCGGCCGTTCCCTGACAGCTCCCCGCGGAAAAATAACTGCTCTAATCTCTAATGCTATGGCCACAGGTCTTTCCTTCTTGGACACACATATATAGCATTAGGGTAACAAAACAAAACACAAACAGTTAATTTCTGAGCATTTTACACAAGTGACTTTTTGACTGTAGACACTCGGGAGCTTTCTCTCTTGCTAGTGCCATAAATGAACACCCTGACACTGCTCTGTATTCTAACCCATCAGTTCCCTCCTCAACCTCATAGGAGCTCTGATGTCCACAGTCTGCAAGCTCTAACTTCACAGAGTCTTACAGATTTTCACTAGAATCTGCTCAGTTTTACAACTTTCAAAACAACTTTGCTAGATTCGACCAGGCCTACTACAGCTCATAGCAGATATGCACCACACGTGCAACCCTAATAATCCGCCTGCAGATTATTAATTCCTGCGAATGCCCGGCTTCTTATTTGGAGTGGTGGGTCCAGGGTACCCTATCAACTTTAAGCATATTCATTTGCTCAAATCCCACTGCTGCCACCATTTGTAACGTAAACTGAATTCTAAAGATTCGAGAATGAATAAGCTTACGCAGGCTACGTGAAATATATTTACTAAGTTGTTAAATATATACGATAACACAAATAAATCACATACAGAATAATAAAAAGTACCGTATTTTCCGGCGTGTAAGATGACTGGGCGTATAGGACGACCCCCAACTTTTGCATTTAAAATATAGCATTTGGGCTATACTCGCCCTATAAGATTACCCCTGAATGCCTAGCCCTCTCTGTCTTCAAGACGATCTTCTCCAGTCCAGGGAACTGATTGGGATCTGTGGATGGCATTGTTATGGGGAGGGGGATCTGTGGATGGCATTGTTATGGGGAGGTGTACAAATAGTAGCATGTCCGGTGTCACTTTTATTGAAGCCTTGACTGAGTTAAAATGGATTTTCACATTACAGTCTTTACAACCCCATGGGCTTAATATTGAATTCAATGTGGATATTATTGATAGGTAGGATATTCTATAAGCTATTTACTATGTTACTATTTGTCCAATTCAGTATGATGCTATTTTTACATGTTTTTTTTATGGCAAGTAATTGTTTTTATTCACGCCTGACATTTACCTTTTATCTTTGGTATATTGGTCGTTCTGGAGTCTGACTGTGGCGCTGTGCTCCCCATTGGGGTCTATTTAGATGACAGGGAGTATATTGCTCCCCTTCTTTATACTGCATCATGTGATGTGGATGGACATACCGGTGGCTCTTGATGGGGCCCTATAATGTACAATTATGTGAGAGACATGGATTTGTCCCGATATGGTGCATATATGGTCTCTGGGTTATCCCCACATCTATTCTACATGTATTATCGTGTGGTCATATTTGCATGACATCTGCATGATTTCTTTGTTATCATGCGATGGTCAAGTGATTTCGGGATTAGGCACCATGACGCGCATCTTTTGCGCTCTCTGTAACGATGTGGGTATAATGCCGATCATGTGAGCACTTAGCAGGAGGTGCGTGCGCATTCATTTGATGTCGGATGCTGCAATTGCAACACGGTGATGCTATGCATAGACAAGCTGAGACGGCGGCGTGATGACGTCATTGACATGCGCAATGGTCCTTGTGGGACGCCGATGTGTAGCACAGACACATTTGAGACTGCCAGATGCTGTTTTTCTCACATAAGGTACACAATTTGTATTTATTAGGCACAGATGGTCTGATTAGAGATTGGGCTGTTTTTAATTACACAGATGTGGCCAGTAGGTTGGGGCTTTTGGATGATTGGCTCCACTATGTGGTGGGAGTGGCTATTTATGAGTATGCTATTTTCATTGTATACATGCTTGATAAAGGCTACTATGTTGCCAAAACGTCATATTCTGCTTTTGTACACACTCAAGGCTTCATTAAAAGGGACACTGGACATGCTGCTGTGATCCTTTTTCGTCTACTGCTATGGGGAGGGGGATCAGTGTATGACACTGCTATGGGGGATCTATGGATCACACTATATAGCATCTTATGCTTTGTGTGTCATCCACAGATCCACCCCATGACCGTGTCATCCACAGATCCCCCTCCCCATAACAGTGCCAACCACAGATCCCTCTCCCTATAACAGTGCCATCCACAGATCCCCCTCCCCATAACAGTGCCATCCACAGATCCCCCTCCCCATAACAGAGTCATCCACAGATCCCCCTCCCCATAACAGTGCCATCCACAGATCCCCCTCCCCATAACAGTGCCATCCACAGATCCCCCTCCCCATAACAGTGTCATCCACAGATCCCCCTCCCCATAACCGTGCCATCCACAGATCCCCCTCCCCATAACAGTGCCATCCACAGATCCCCCTCCCCATAACAGTGTCATCCACAGATCCCCCTCCCCATAACAGTGCCATCCACAGATCCACCCATGACAGTGCCATCCAGAAATCCCCCTCCCCATAACAGTGCCATCCACAGATCCCCCCATGACAGTGCCATCCAGAAATCCCCCTCCCCTAAACAGTGCCATCCACAGATCCCACTCCCCCAATCCGTAACTTTAACTTTAATCAGCGCTCATCTCTTTACTAGGGTCGATCATGCTATAACCCATGGCTGTATACCCCGTTATAACACATGACCGACACCCCAGGGTGTACAAAGAGATAGGGCAATCATACTCACATCCTACCTAAAATGGAGGACCTGGTGGAGTCTCCTGAGTGAAGGTGGGTCACAGAGTTGAAACCTGTTAGCCCCTTCTCCGATGTGCAGCACACATGTCTCTGAGATCACTCAGGAATGTGGTCCTATTAGCACAATGGGGGATGGTTACTATCTCTAACCCACTTCATTACAAGGGAAACTTATAAACTATTACACAGAGTATGGCTCCATTCAGACGTCCGTAGTGCATTGCGGATCAGCTATACACCCGGCCGGCGCCCCCATAGAACTTCCTATTCTTGTCTGATTGCGGACAAGAATAGGATATGTTCTATTCTTTCCGGAGCCGCGGAACAGCACTGTGTGCTGTCCGCATTCATTCCTGCCCCATAGAGAATGAATGGGTCCACATCTGTTCCAAAATTTGCGGAACGGATGCGGACCCATTCTGTGGATGTGTGAATGGAGCCTATTAAAGAGAATTAAAGGGGAGAACAAATCAGTCACTTAAAAATTCCCTTACAATACACGGATTTATCTGGATACTGCTAAATGCTTGAATCCTAGACAAGCACGATGGGCCCTGTTCTTTACCTGGTTTAACTTTATTGTTCCTTATCGCCCTAGGTCTGGTAATGTGAAGGCAGATGCCTTATCACGTAGTTCTGGTTCTGCTGATTCTATCGATACTGAACCTGGTAATATTCTTCACCCTGGTGTTGTCATTGCTGCCGTTAGTTCTCATCTAAATATGATTATGTCAGGATTTGGCTCCTAGTAATATTATCGTAAATTGTTCCTCCAAACCTTCACCTTAGTGTTTTGGAGGAATCCCATTGCTCTTTACTGACAGTTCATCTGGGTATCGCTGGGACTAAATATCTGGTCTCCAGAGTCTATTCTGGCCTACTTGGTCACGAAATGTGGTTGCCTTTGTCTTGGCATGTGATGTGCGTGCTAGGGCCAAGGTACCCAGGAGACGTCCTGTGGGTTTACTTTGCTCCTTGCCCATTCCACAGAGACCTTGGACTCACATCTTGATGGATTTCTTTATGGACCTTCCGCCTTCCCGGGGAAAGACGATCATCTGGGTGGTCAATGATTCCGTAGAAAAACGTCCTAACGCAAAAAAATTGGCTGCTTTTTTATTGACAATATTCTTAGATTACATGGAATACCGTTGTCTCAGATAGAGGAGTCCAGTTTTTTTCGAGATTCTGGGGAGAATTTAGCAATCAGTTTAGGGATCAAAGTCTGTGTCTCCTTTTTATTGTAATTATGGATGTAATCTGCTTTTTTTATTTAGTCTCTGAGTTAAACTCTGTGAATCCTGTGGTGAATGCTATTGTGAATGATTTGTGCACAGTTTGGGTCCCGGCTCACAAGAGCCTAGAGCAGTGATGGCGAACCTTTTACAGACCGAGTGCCCAAACTGCAACATAAACCCACTTATATATCGCAAAGTGCCAACACAGCAATTTACCTTGAATACTACAGTCCAGTAGAGTGTATCTTCCATGTACTTTATCATTTAGCTATAATAGCCTGCCTACATTCAGTGTCCTGCCCGTGCTGTTCATAGTGCGCCCTGCGCTGATGAATGGCAGGAAACGTCTAAGGTATATTGGTACACCATAGACTTTTTCCTGGTTGCGGGTGCCCACAGAGAGGACTCTGAGTGCCATAGGTTCGCCATCAATGGCCTAGATAAAGCTCAAAGCATCCAGTATGAACAAGGTGATAAAAAGCATTCTTTGGGTCTGAACTTTGTGTTGGGCGAACTTGTCAGGCTTCCTACAAAAATTTTTGCGTTACAGAGTACTGTCCGGTAAACTTGCTCCTAAATTTATTGGGCCATATAAGATCACATCTATAATAAACCCAGCATTTTATTGCCTTCTTTTCCCTTCCTCATTCAAGATACACGACCTTTTCTATAAACCTTTGCTTATGAAATGCACTCCTCATGTGATTCCTTCACATAAACCTCTTGATCCAGTGGTAATTTAGGCGAGGTTGAGTATGAGGTGGAGAATTTTCTTGACTCTCGGAGAGCTCAAAACTCTCTGCAGAACCTTATCCATTGGAAGCGATATGGTGCTGAGGAGAGAACATTTGGCTCCGGATGTTCATGCCCCTTGTTTAAAGAGAGAGTTTAATCTCAAATTTCCATCGAAGCCTAGTCCCCATGTTGAGGGTCTAGTGGCCCCTCTTCAGAAGGGGGGGTAATGTTATAAACTTACCTGTCCAAGCCCCTGTGCCTCATTCCTCTGCCTCGGCACGGCCGCACTGGGAGAGGTGCACTGCTGAGCCAGGCCCCCTAGTGATATGGCATCCTTAGCAACAGGATGCAATGCTCTGTTTCTCCTTGCACCGCTGATGTGGTGGAGGAGATGAGAAGAAGAGATCACTTTCACTGGTTACTAGCAAGGAATAACCTCAAAGCTCAGGCGAGGAGGTGGAACCACAGCCCAGCTAAATATGGAGACTGATCAGCAACGTAACCAGCCCCTGGACAGAGGCAGGGAGAAAGCATTATCTCAGTTGTGAAGGAAAGTTGACAGAGCTCTTATCACATTGAGAGCTGAGTGATGTCCGCACCTGCCCGAAACAGCGAGACCGCGGTGGGTACGGATCGCCAGCATGACAGATTGCTCAGCTGCTCTATTACAGTGTGCTAGTGTTTCTGACTAATGGAGTGCCTAACAGGTGCCGATCCAGGGACTCTGTGCTCTATGTAAACCCCTTCCTGCCATACCCCAGTGCCAGTGCCAGTGTCGTGTTTGGGCTCATTAGCTAGGTTCCTGGTTCTGATTTGGATTGCTTGTGTTTTTCATCTTGTCCCGTCCTTTGACCACTCTCTGTCTATTGTTTTTTGTACTGCGTTGTCCTCCTGGTTCTGACCCATGTATAGCCACAGAATGCGTTCGCTGAGCCATAAGCTCGTGCATGCGCCGTGGATACACATGTCAGTGCCTGGAATCGGCCTCACAGGACGCACTGCACATGCGCCAGCCGGCAATGAGTGAATAAATTAGCAGTGGGGCGGTGCTGGGCTCCAATGGCCGGAGGGACAGCCGCTTGGGCTCCTTATTCAGGTAATTACCATATTAATAAAAGCGATTTTCTAGACAAAGGACAACACGTAGGGTAGTAATACTAGTATATTTTAATACAAAACGAGCAGACTGATGTGATGATGTTAAAAGCTCTGTCACTAAAATCCAGGTGACAGAATCCGTTTAACTCGTCAGATTCCCTTACCCCACATGACTTTAGTGGGCTGTGCAGGGGGTGTGCGCCTCCGCGCAAACACAGTACCACGGTACAGCGCCTCCACGCAAGGGCAGTACCAGGGCATGGGTAAGGTAAAATTAAAGTGAGCGTTGATTAATGGACGCGCGCACGGACACCGCGCGTGCGCACTCAGGGGTAAGGAGATCTGATGGTCTTTTGTCTTGTTAAATCTCCTTACCCTCACACTGTGCACCCGTGGATTGTAAAATCTCCTTACCCTCGCTACACAGCGCGCTTCAGATTAATTGCTGGCTGGCTTACAATCCACACATGCGCAGGATTGTCTTTATTTCAAGAGACTGCTTCTTGGAATCCCTGTAACCCTATGTATTTGCTCATCCTTAACCAGGGGATGATGTCCCTGTGCAGGAATGTACTTCTTAGTGACAGGAGGCGTTGCTTTCTGTTGTAGGACCTGGCTGTAGACAAAGCAATTTAACTCCTTCGCTACCAGCGCTGTACATATACGGCGCTAGAGTGAAAGTTAAGCATACCTCTCACTTGCACAATTTTTTGCTGTGGGCGCCATGGCTGGTGGATCTCCACTGTTTCAAACAGCAGAGACCTGTGGCTAATAACCGCTACCAGCAATAATGCCGATCGCGGTCATTAAAGCATCTAAAAGCTAAAAAATTACTGACATCCCCTGCTTCTGTATGGAACATGGTAATGAAAAAGAAAAAATAATAGTGAGTGTTGTAGCCTCAAACACTGGTTACAAAAACCTAAAAAAGTTAAAAATATGTAAAAAAAAATATCAAAAATAAAAAAAATATCAAAAATGTAAACCATCCCCTTTCTGTAGAATAAAAAAATAAATTACAAAAAATATAAACATTATGGGCATCACCGGGTCTGAAAATGCCCATACTATTAAAATATAAAAATATTTTTCCAATACAGCAAATGGTGTAACTGAAAAAAAGTATCAAAATGGTTGATTTTCCATTTTTTCATCTCTTTTTCAAAAAATTTAACTAAAATGTGATCAAAAAGTCACACACACTTCAAATAAAAACACTAGATCGTTCCTCAAAAAATGAGGCCCCAAACTGTTTAGAAGACATAACTATTAAAAAGTAATGGGGGTCAGAATATGGTGATATAATTTTTTTTTTTCAAAGTTTTCATTTAATTTTACAGTAATTTTGCTGCAAAGGGAATGGCGTAGGGACAAAACCCGTAAAATGTTGGAGGAATTGCGTTTTTTTCTAATGCCATTCAGATTTTTTTTCTGGCTTCCCACTACATTTTATGGTATATTAAATGGTAGCATTAGAAAGTACAAAGTACAAGATGTAGTGTCAGTATACAGGGTGTAGTGTCAGTGTACAGACTGTAGTGTCAGTATACAGGGTGTAGTGTCAGTATACAGGGTGTAGTGTCAGTGTACAGGGTGTAGTGTCAGTGTACAGGGTGTAGTGTCAGTGTACAGGGTGTAGTGTCAGTGTATAGGGTGTAGTGTCAGTGTGCAGGGTGTAGTGTCAGTGTGCAGGGTGTAGTGTCAGTGTGCAGGGTGTAGTGTCAGTATACAGGGTGTAGTGTCAGTATACAGGGTGTAGTGTCAGTGTGCAGGGTGTAGTGTCAGTGTGCAGGGTGTAGTGTCAGTGTACAGGGTGTAGTGTCAGTGTATAGGGTCAGGGTGTAGTGTAAGTATACAGGGTGTAGTGTCAGTGTACAGGGTGCAGTGTCAGTGTACACCAGTAGATGTCAGTGTACAGGGTGTAGTGTCAGTGTACAGGGTGTAGTGTCAGTGTATAGGGTGTAGTGTCAGTGTATAGGGTGTAGTGTCAGTGTATAGGGTGTAGTGTCAGTGTACAGGATGTAGTGTCAGTGTATAGGGTGTAGTGTCAGTGTACAGGGTGTAGTGTCAGTGTATAGGGTCAGGGTGTAGTGTAAGTATACAGGGTGTAGTGTCAGTGTACAGGATGTAGTGTCAGTGTACAGGATGTAGTGTCAGTATACAGGGTGTAGTGTCAGTGTACAGGGTGTAGTGTCAGTGTATAGGGTGTAGTGTCAGTGTACAGGGTGTAGTGTCAGTGTATAGGGTGTAGTGTCAGTGTACAGGGTGTAGTGTCAGTGTAAGTATACAGGGTGTAGTGTCAGTGTACAGGATGTAGTGTCAGTGTACAGGATGTAGTGTCAGTATACAGGGTGTAGTGTCAGTATACAGGGTGTAGTGTCAGTGTATAGGGTGTAGTGTCAGTGTATAGGGTGTAGTGTCAGGGTACAGGATGTAGTGTCAGTGTATAGGGTGTAGTGTCAGTGTACACTGACACTACATCCTGTACACTGACACTACATCCTGTACAGGATGTAGTGTCAGTATACAGGGTGTAGTGTCAGTGTACAGACTGTAGTGTCAGTATACAGGGTGTAGTGTCAGTGTATAGGGTGTAGTGTCAGTGTACAGTGTGCAGTGTCTGTATACAGTGTGTAGTGTCAGTGTATAGGGTGTAGTGTCAGTATACAGGGTGTAGTGTCAGTATACAGGGTGTAGTGTCAGTATACAGGGTGTAGTGTCAGTGTGCAGGGTGTAGTGTCAGTGTACAGGGTGTAGTGTCAGTGTATAGGGTGTAGTGTCAGTATGCAGGGTGTAGTGTCAGTGTGCAGGGTGTAGTGTCAGTGTGCAGGGTGTAGTGTCAGTATACAGGGTGTAGTGTCAGTGTATAGGGTGTAGTGTCAGTGTATAGGGTGTAGTGTCAGTATGCAGGGTGTAGTGTCAGTGTGCAGGGTGTAGTGTCAGTGTGCAGGGTGTAGTGTCAGTATACAGGGTGTAGTGTCAGTGTGCAGGGTGTAGTGTCAGTGTGCAGGGTGTAGTGTCAGTGTACAGGGTGTAGTGTCAGTGTATAGGATCAGGGTGTAGTGTAAGTATACAGGGTGTAGTGTCAGTGTACAGGGTGCAGTGTCAGTGTACACCAGTAGATGTCAGTGTACAGGGTGTAGTGTCAGTGTACAGGGTGTAGTGTCAGTGTATAGGGTGTAGTGTCAGTGTATAGGGTGTAGTGTCAGTGTACAGGATGTAGTGTCAGTGTACAGGATGTAGTGTCAGTGTACAGGGTGTAGTGTCAGTGTATAGGGTCAGGGTGTAGTGTAAGTATACAGGGTGTAGTGTCAGTGTACAGGATGTAGTGTCAGTGTACAGGATGTAGTGTCAGTATACAGGGTGTAGTGTCAGTATACAGGGTGTAGTGTCAGTGTACAGGGTGTAGTGTCAGTGTATAGGGTGTAGTGTCAGTGTATAGGGTGTAGTGTCAGTGTACAGGATGTAGTGTCAGTGTATAGGGTGTAGTGTCAGTGTACACTGACACTACATCCTGTACACTGACACTACATCCTGTACAGGATGTAGTGTCAGTATACAGGGTGTAGTGTCAGTGTACAGACTGTAGTGTCAGTATACAGGGTGTAGTGTCAGTATACAGGGTGTAGTGTCAGTATACAGGGTGTAGTGTCAGTGTACAGGGTGTAGTGTCAGTGTATAGGGTGTAGTGTCAGTGTGCAGGGTGTAGTGTCAGTGTGCAGGGTGTAGTGTAAGTATACAGGGTGTAGTGTCAGTGTACAGGGTGCAGTGTCAGTGTACACCAGTAGATGTCAGTGTACAGGGTGTAGTGTCAGTGTACAGGGTGTAGTGTCAGTGTATAGGGTGTAGTGTCAGTGTATAGGGTGTAGTGTCAGTGTACAGGATGTAGTGTCAGTGTATAGGGTGTAGTGTCAGTGTACAGGGTGTAGTGTCAGTGTATAGGGTCAGGGTGTAGTGTAAGTATACAGGGTGTAGTGTCAGTGTACAGGATGTAGTGTCAGTGTACAGGGTGTAGTGTCAGTGTATAGGGTGTAGTGTCAGTGTATAGGGTGTAGTGTCAGTGTACAGGATGTAGTGTCAGTGTATAGGGTGTAGTGTCAGTGTACACTGACACTACATCCTGTACACTGACACTACATCCTGTACAGGATGTAGTGTCAGTATACAGGGTGTAGTGTCAGTGTACAGACTGTAGTGTCAGTATACAGGGTGTAGTGTCAGTATACAGGGTGTAATGTCAGTATACAGAGTGTAGTGTCAGTGTACAGGGTGTAGTGTCAGTGTACAGGGTGTAGTGTCAGTGTATAGGGTGTAGTGTCAGTGTACAGGGTGTAGTGTCAGTGTACAGGATGTAGTGTCAGTGTACAGGATGTAGTGTCAGTATACAGGGTGTAGTGTCAGTGTACAGGGTGCAGTGTCAGTGTACAGGGTGTAGTGTCAGTGTACAGGGTGCAGTGTCAGTGTACAGGGTGTAGTGTCAGTGTACAGGGTGTAGTGTCAGTGTATAGGGTGTAGTGTCAGTGTACAGGATGTAGTGTCAGTGTACAGGGTGCAGTGTCAGTGTACAGGGTGCAGTGTCAGTGTACAGGGTGTAGTGTCTGTGTACAGGGTGCAGTGTCAGTGTACAGGGTGCAGTGTCAGTGTACAGGGTGTAGGGTCTGTGTACAGGGTGCAGTGTCAGTGTACAGGGTGTAGGGTCTGTGTACAGGGTGAAGTGTCAGTGTACAGGGTGCAGTGTCAGTGTACAGGGTGTAGGGTCTGTGTACAGGGTGCAGTGTCAGTGTACAGGGTGTAGTGTCATTATACAGTGTGTAGTGTCATTATACAGTGTGTAGTGTCAGTGTACAGTGTGTAGTGTCAGTGTACAGGGTGTAGTGTCTGTGTACAGGGTGTAGTGTCAGTATACAGGGTGTAGTGTCTGTGTACAGGGTGTAGTGTCTGTGTACAGGGTGTAGTGTCTGTGTACAGGGTGTAGTGTCTGTGTACAGGGTGTAGTGTCTGTGTACAGGGTGCAGTGTCAGTGTACAGGGTGCAGTGTCAGTGTACAGGGTGTAGTGTCTGTGTACAGGGTGTAGTGTCAGTGTACAGGGTGCAGTGTCAGTATACACCAGTAGATGTCAGTCTTGAGTTTCCTTCTTCTGAAGTTCTGAGGTGAAAGTGAAAGTACAGAGCGAGGCCGGAGCGGCGCCATTACAGATCAGGGTGGAGGCTCCTGGCCTCAGGGCTGAGGAGAACATGTCGGAGCTCACAACCGTCCTCTACTCACTGCTAATGGCAGTGCTGACTGCAGGTAGGTCTCCGGGGTAGGAGTGATGTCAGGTAAGTGTCAGTTTGCCGATTCCTAGTACTTAGCAGGCAGGGAGCTCCGCTCCGGGTCACCGCCCTTCCAGGCTGTAGATTGTGTATGGCAGCGGTAAGTGCTCCTGTCTGTGGTAATATTACCGGATAGCTCAGGGTCTGGCCTCTGCTCGTCTCCCCGACCAGGAGACGATCACACATGGTCCCAGGATCTGGCCTCAGCTCAGCCCCTGAACCTCCAGTACACCCAGCAACCATCACCCAACTCCCTGCCTCCTGGTCCTGATAGTTCACCTGCCAGCTCCGACCTCCCCTGATGTCCATGATGAAGTCCATGCTTCGCTCCATTCCTGGTCCTGTCTCCACACTGTCCGAGCAGGAAGACACAGAGGCCGCACATCTCCCTCTGAACTCCTGCAGGACACAGGGACTAACAGCTCCTCATACCAGGGAGACCAAGCCCTGTCACATGTATATCTGTGGGTTGCGGCTGATCGGGGTGTATATCTGTGGGTTGCGGCTGATCGGGGTGTATATCTGTGGGTTGCGGCTGATCGGGGTGTATATCTGTGGGTTGCGGCTGATCGGGGTGTATATCTGTGGGTTGCGGCTGATCGGGGTGTATATCTGGGTTGTGGCTGATCGGGGTGTATATCTGTGGGTTGCGGCTGATCGGGGTGTATATCTGTGGGTTATGATTGAGCATGCTGCATATGTTTGGTGTGACATCTCGGGGTCTCTTGGCTCTCTGGCATTGCCGCCATCTTGATTCAAGGAGCCGCTCCTCCACTGTAGGTCCTGGAGACTAACTGACCGGTCACCACCCACCAAAACCACGTATCGTTCTTCCCCCACGCAGTGAACATGCGGACACTGGAAGACACATTGGGGGTCATTTATGAAGCCTTTTACTCCTCATTTTAATGCTGCCGCACCGCAGTCACTGATTAGTCGCTAATAAGCGTCATCGCTGTCGCTTATCAGCACTAGTACTATATAGTATCTGTAAGTGATCAAGACTGATCGCATCAGATCTATATCAGTACATTAGGGTCACCTTAGGCTCTACAAAAAACGCAGTGTTCACCTGATCAGGCCTGATCTTGTGCGCACCCTTGCGTTCAGTCTGCCCCACCGCAGTGACAGAATTTTTTTTTTCTGATCACTGCAAAAGCACCGTAAAATCGCTGCGGCGCTATAAAGATCCCTTTTGAGCTTTCTGGATCTTTATTAGCGATCGCAGCTTTATTTCGCAAGCACTCCTTTCTACCAGGCAGGTTTGCTCTTTTTCCTGGGTAGTCTCAGAGGAATACCCCCTAAATTTAGTGAACCCAAAATGTCTCCTTCTCCCTGTGGCGTTCTGCGCTGCGATTGGACAGCGCTACTGCCATGGAGAAGGAGTCGCCCAGGGAGAGAAGCTGATGTCTCCTCCCTGGCGTTCCGATAGTAGTAATTGGCATACAGCGCGGGAGACGGTAACGGGGGACACAGCGGGCGAACGGATATAATAGTAACTGCAGGGAGATCTCTGCGCGCCGCTCTACATGTCCTGCTACTTAGTTAACAAAGTCCAGACCCAAGAAAAGGGCCATCATTGGCGCAGCGCGCCCGCCCTACTCCCCCCTGTCTTATTGGAGGCAGCGGCACAGGGGGGAGAGAGAGAGTGACTCCTCCTCTGTGCTGCTGGGGGGACATGAGCGCGCTGACAGCAGCGTGCGGTATGTTCTCCGATCCTAGGCTGCGCAGTAGGGCAGCCTATTATCGATAAATGTCAAATCCCGGTATCGTATCAATTGGGTATCAATATTTTGATACCCGCAACAACCCTATCTACTGTAAGAGCAGTGAGACTATGGGACTCTACTGTAAGAGCAGCGAGACAATGGGACTCTTTACTGTAAGAGCAGTGAGACTATGGGACTCTTTACTGTAAGAGAGCAGTGAGACTATGGACTCTATACTGTAAGAGCAGTGAGACTATGGACTCTTTACTGTAAGAGCAGTGAGACTATGGACTCTATACTGTAAGAGCAGTGAGACTATGGACTCTATACTGTAAGACCAGTGAGACTATGGACTCTATACTGTAAGAGCAGTGAGACTATGGACTCTATACTGTAAGACCAGTGAGACTATGGACTCTATACTGTAAGAGCAGTGAGACTATGGACTCTTTACTGTAAGAGCGGTGAGACAATGGGACTCTTTACTGTAAGAGCAGTGAGACTATGGACTCTATACTGTAAGAGCAGTGAGACTATGGACTCTTTACTGTAAGAGCGGTGAGACTATGGACTCTTTACTGTAAGAGCGGTGAGACTATGGACTCTATACTGTAAGAGCGGTGAGACTATGGACTCTTTACTGTAAGAGCGGTGAGACTATGGACTCTTTACTGTAAGAGCAGTGAGACTATGGACTCTTTACTGTAAGAGCAGTGAGACTATGGACTCTTTACTGTAAGAGCAGTGAGACTATGGACTCTTTACTGTAAGAGCAGTGAGACTATGGACTCTTTACTGTAAGAGCAGTGAGACTATGGACTCTTTACTGTAAGAGCAGTGAGACTATGGACTCTTTACTGTAAGAGCAGTGAGACTATGGACTCTTTACTGTAAGAGCAGTGAGACTATGGACTCTTTACTGTAATAGCAGTGAGACTATGGACTCTGTACTGTAAGAGCGGTGAGACTATGGACTCTATACCGTAAGAGCAGTGAGACTATGGACTCTGTACTGTAAGAGCAGTGAGACTATGGAGGTGTCTGCCAGGAGATTCTGATGGTTCAGGATGGGCTGGATGCTCGGGTTTAATAATCATACATACTGTACGTCTAGATTCTGGAGAAGGGTGGGTTTATTCTATTTGCCAAATTTGGCATTGGGAAGGAGTTTTGCCTCCAAGATGGGTTTGACATCCATTTCATAACAGATTTCCTTTTCTCTGGATCAACACAGTAAGATCTTAGCTGAGGTCTGATGATTTTTTTTTCATATTTTCCTCCTCTGAACCCTAGTTGTGTCTTATGGGGTGAAAAATATGTTCTATAACAATGAAATTTATGAGTTTTTTTTGCCAGAAATGTAGTAAATCGGCAGTGGTGATGGACAAGAGCACTTCACTCATTGCCAATTTGATATTGGAGTTGAAGGGTCCTCTGATATGACCCTTGTATTTAGGAAGTGTGGCAGTAATAGCACGGGCCCTGCTCCTTATGGACCCGTCTTACTAAACTTTCTACCTTTGACTTTAGACATAAATCTATAAAGGCAACTGAGGGGTGATCTTGATTCAATGATTTCCATCCTTATAGGAGTGTGAACAGCGTCTGACCCCTATATTATTGACCCGGTCTTTTCAGGGCCACCAATACATTATAGCCTCCCCTGTTCTGTTACTCACGCCCTCCACCATCTTCTGGGAGGGGGTAGGTTGGGGTGTGAGACCCCGCTCGTGTGTTTGCTGACCTCAAATATTCAGTTTCCAGAGACACTATTCTCTTCTTATTTCTTCAGATGGTCTGATCGTCACGACGAAGGCGCCACTTATCTCGGCCATGAGAGATGAGAATGTGACAATCCCCTGTGAGTTTTCAGACTTTATTCCTGGGAGAGGTATGAATGTGCAGTGGATGAAATCACAGAATGGAAATAGGACTGAAGTGTTCCAGTATATACCCGGACGACCGCAGATCTTCAGAGCCGGATACTATATGGAGGAGGAGAGCGAAATCCAGAGTGGAAATGCCGCACTTCACATCTCGCGGGTGCAGTTCAGTGACGATGGAGAATACATCTGTACGGTTATAGTGATCCCGGACTACAACGAAGGGAAAAGCACTCTGGAGGTGTCGGGTGAGTCGCACAGGTGTCGGGTGAGTCGCACAGGTGTCGGGTGAGTCGCCCAGGCGGCTGTGTCGGGTGAGTCGCCCAGGCGGTGGTGTCGGGTGAGTCAGAACTACGAGGGTGAATTTGGAAAAATTACAGCGCTGCCATTATTATCATGTGGTTATTGGAGTGGAATGTACGGGGTGAAGTAGCTACAATGGCGGCACTACAGCAGGTATAAGCAGTGCACGCCCTCGTGTAGAAGTCCATGCACTACATTTCAGAAAAAGCATAAAGCAGTGCCCCATATTGTAAAAATGCAAGCTGTTCATGACGTCTATAGCATGGTTCATACATTTCTGTGAAGGCGTCTAAGGGAGAAGACTATTTTTATATTTTAATAGTTCAGATATTTCTGGACACAGCGATATTTATTTGTTATAGGGGTGCTCTTCTGATTGCTTGTCCCATTGACCATAAATTAGAACTATTATGGTTTTAACATTGTACCTGCTGAGCTGTGCCTCTTGGATGGAATTAAAGGCAGTGTAATGACCAGCGGGTGAGAACTTGCTGTCCCACGTGACCAACTCCCTCTGAGGACGATGTCTGAGTACACCCCTCGTCTTTAACATGATACCTCTGATGGTGAGGAGAGACTTTCCCGAGGGGTGTACCAGGTGTTACCCCAGAGGGGAATTGGAACACGAGGGAATCGGGACCTGAGTGTAAATCTACGGGACTGACCTCCAGGTAACACGATACACCCATTGGATGCTAGGAGGCCAGAGGCTGATTAGATGGAAGCATAATCGGGGTACGAAGGCAGAAATCGGAGCAGGAGGCAATCAAGCAAAGTCTGTAAAATGTAATCCGAAGTCCAGTACACAGAATAATACAGTTGGAGGAGGCGCCTTTAACCGCTTGCCGTCACACTAACGCAGATAGGCGTCAGTGCGGCGGCACTCTCAGGTCTCGGTGACGCCTATTGGCGTCATCTCGTTAGACCTGAGATTTCCTGTGAACGCACATTCACAAGATTGCATAGTAAACAAGTTGAACTACAGCCTGCCAGCGCTGATCATTGGCTGACAGGCTGTAGATTCTTCAAATAACCAATGATATGAGTATGTCAGACGCTATTTTGTAAATGGCATCTGATATACCTGCTACCTGCTCCTCTGGTGTCCCTTTTGCTTGGATCGACCACCAGAGGACACAGGCAGCTCTGTAAGTAACACCAAGCACCACACACACATTACACCCCCCCCCGTCACTTATTAACCCCTGATCACCCCATATAGACTCCCGACTCCCTGATCACCCCCCAGTCATTGATCACCCCCCTGTAAGGGTCCCTCATCACCGCCAGGTAGTTAGCTACTTGCTAGGTAGTTAGCGCCCACCGCACCGCAGTCACTGATTAGTCGCTAATAAGCATCATCGCTGTCGCTAATCAGCACTAGTACTATATAGTATCTGTAAGTGATGAAGACTGATCGCAATCAGATCTATATCAGTACATTAGGGTCACCTTAGGCTCTACAAAAAACGCAGTGTTCACCTGATCAGGCCTGATCTTGTGCGCACACTTGCGTTCAGTCCGCCCCACCGCAGTGACAGAATTTTTTTTTTCTGATCGCTGCAAAAACACCGTAAAATCGCTGCGGCGCTATAAAGATCCCTTTTGAGCTTTGTGGATCTTTATTAGCGATCGCAGCTTTACTTCGCACGCACTCCTTTCTTACTAGGCAGGTTTGCTCTTTTTCCTGGGTAGTCTGAGGAATACCCCCTAAATTTAGTGAACCCAAAATGTCAAAGGGGTATTCCGCTGAAGAGGCCTACAGGATTCTGGCCCTGATGGATGAAAGCGATGGGGACGCCTCACCTGCTGAATCCAGTGGTTCAGAATATGAACCTGTAGACAGCAGTGGCACTCTAACCGCTAGCGAAGATGACGAGGTAGAGGTCCCTGCTACGGTCAGGCGTACCCGACCCCATGTCAGGGTTCTGCATACCCTGCGTGATGAGCCTCATTTGCAGCAGAGTGGTGCTAGCGCTGATCTTGTTTATGGTGCGGCATACACCAGCAGCGCAGCACATCCTAGACCTTCTACCAGCACTGCCGTATTCCCTGGTGAGGTGGCGAGCACCAGAAGGGCAGTTCAAGCTGGTACGGTGGCACGTGCAATAATTCCCCCGTCGCTGCCACCACGTTCACAGGCCCATAGAACCCTTAGTCTCCCAGAGGTGCTGGCAAACCCAAATTGGCAATCCCCTGCTTCCGCCACACCCGTATTGCCCCCTTTCACCGCCCAGTCTGTAGTTCGCATGGAGACAGCTCATTTAGGATCAGCCCTTGAGTTTTTTGAGCTGTTCTTCACCGCGGATCTCTGACTTGTTGTGGCAGAAACCAACAGCTATGCCACACAGTATATAACCGCCAATCCGGAAAGCTTCTATGCCCAGCCTTACCGGTGGAAATGAAATACACAAGGGGGTGAAAAGGTCAATTGAACGGAAGTTCAAATGACCAAGGGGGGTGGGGAAACGTACAAAAAGCGCCAAACCAAACTATGAGTGGGTAAATAATGTAGTATCCTGGTGGTATAGTACCAACATATTATAAAATCAAATAAAAGTACAAGGTATATTTAAAAAGTACAAAGTCGATTGCAACCGATAGACAGATGAAGTTCAATTTCTGCTAGCGGTATCAGCAGGAGATTAAAAACAAAGGGTTAAAAACAAGGAATAAAAGATAAAATGGATGGGAAACATCCAGTGAGGCACTTACTTCACTGGGGGGTCGTCAGCAGGAGAAGCATAAAACACCTGTGACCAGTGGCGTACCGCCAATAGGCAGAACACGCCGTTGCTATGGGGCCCGCAGCACAGGGGGGCCCGGAGTGCACGGAAGGCCCCGCCCCCTCCGTCTACTCTGCACAGAAAGTTATTTGGAAAATCATAGTTAATATGTTATTCCCCCCCCCCCCCCCCCCCCCCCCCGCGTAGCATCCTCTCTGCACTTACGTCATCAGCCAGCGCCCCGGGCGGCGGCAATCGGGGAGAGGCTGGGAGGAGCGATGGCAACTGCACAGAAGAGCAGCAGGTAAAGGCTGAGGCAGGGGCTGCTGGGAGTGAAATGTGGGGCAGGAGGGGGACGGAGCCTAGGAGCGGACAGCATTCTGGCCATGTAGGCTGTGCTGCACAACATCTGTATACACTGACCCTGCACCCTGTATACACAGTGCAGTATCAGTGTATACAGTTATGTGGGGTACAGCACTGTGTATACGGGGTGCAGAGTCAGTATAAACGGGGTGCAGTGTCAGTGTATACAGTTATGTGGGGTACAGCACTGTGTATACGGGGTGCAGGGTCAGTGTATTCAGTATAAACAGGGTGCAGTGTCAGTGTATACAGTTTTATGGGCCACAAGTTGTACCCCATATACATGGACCCTGCACCCCGTATACACTGCTGTACCCCATATACCTGTATACATGGACCCTGCACTCCGTATACACTGCTGTACCCCATATACCTGTATACATGGACCCTGCACCCCGTATACACTGCTGTACCCCATATACCTGTATACATGGACCCTGCACCCCGTATACACTGCTGTACCCCATATACCTGTATACATGGACCCTGCACCCCGTATACACTGCTGTACCCCATATACCTGTATACATGGACCCTGCACCCCGTATACACTGCTGTACCCCATATACCTGTATACATGGACCCTGCACCCCGTATACACTGCTGTACCCCATATACCTGTATACATGGACCCTGCACCCCGTATACACTGCTGTACCCCATATACCTGTATACATGGACCCTGCACCCCGTATACACTGCTGTACCCCATATACCTGTATACATGGACCCTGCACCCCGTATACACTGCTGTACCCCATATACCTGTATACATGGACCCTGCACCCCATATACACTGCTGTACCTCCTATGCCTGTATACATGGACCCTGCCCCCCGTATACACTGCTGTATCCCATATACCTGTATACATGGACCCTGCACCCCGTATACACTGCTGTACCTCATATACCTGTATACATGGACCCTGCACCCCGTATACACTGCTGTACCTCATATACCTGTATACATGGACCCTGCACCCCGTATACACTGCTGTACCTCATATACCTGTATACATGGACCCTGCACCCCGTATCCACTGCTGTACCCCATATACCTGTATACATGGACCCTGCACCCCGTATACACTGCTGTACCCATATACCTGTTACATGGACCCTGCACCCCGTATACACTGCTGTACCCCATATACCTGTATACATGGACCCTGCACCCCGTATACACTGCTGTACCCCATATACCTGTATACATGGACCCTGCACCCAGTATACACTGCTGTACCCTATATACATGGACCCTGCACCCCGTATACACTGCTGTACCTCATATACCTGTATACATGGACCCTGCACCCCGTATCCACTGCTGTACCCCATATACCTGTATACATGGACCCTGCACCCCGTATCCACTGCTGTACCCCATATACCTGTATACATGGACCCTGCACCCCGTATCCACTGCTGTACCCCATATATCTGTTTACATGGACACTGCACCCCGTATACACTGCTGTACCCCATATACCTGTTTACATGGACCCTGCACCCCGTATACACTGCTGTACCCCATATACCTGTATACATGGACCCTGCACCCCGTATACACTGCTGTACCCCATATACCTGTATACATGGACCCTGCACCCAGTATACACTGCTGTACCCTATATACATGGACCCTGCACCCCGTATACACTGCTGTACCTCATATACCTGTATACATGGACCCTGCACCCCGTATCCACTGCTGTACCCCATATACCTGTATACATGGACCCTGCACCCCGTATCCACTGCTGTACCCCATATACCTGTATACATGGACCCTGCACCCCGTATCCACTGCTGTACCCCATATATCTGTTTACATGGACACTGCACCCCGTATACACTGCTGTACCCCATATACCTGTTTACATGGACCCTGCACCCCGTATACACTGCTGTACCCCATATACCTGTATACATGGACCCTGCACCCCGTATACACTGCTGTACCCTATATACATTGACCCTGCACCCCGTATACCCCGCTTTAAAGGGGTAGTCTGGTTGTTTGAAGTTATCCCCTATCCACTGAAAAAAAAGGCGCGGCAGTTAGTGGGATGGGCAAAAGGTGGTATTGGGCGGGGCTGGGGGCCCTATTTAGACTCTTGCTATGGGGCCCAATGATTTCTATGTACGCCCCTGCCTGTGCGGTTCCCCCCTGGCCAGGATCGTGTGTAGAATCTCAGTGAATGATGGCAGTGAGGCAGTGGGCTTCTCATCAAATCACCTTTATTGTAAGATATGTGGCTTGTCACAGTTTCCGAATTTAAAATATCTTTGGGCCTTATCCTCAGCATGGGACTTCAATGACCAGATGTTGGCTCCATATTTAGTGTCCCGCCGCACCAGACACTGGTATATGAAGGTGTCTGTTTATTTAATTCAATTGGCTCTGTATAATAGTTTTGTTCTCTACAGTAAGGCTGGGAGAACAGGATCCTTCCTTAAATTCCAGGAAGATTTCGGAAATCCTGTATCCAGGAGGGTCCGTGTCCTAAGTCCCTGATGTAGTGAGCCGGCTACATGGCAGACACTTCCCGAGTGTCTATCCTGGTACCCCAACTCACCGTTCCCCAAGAAAAAGATGTCATGTCTGTAGCAGGGCTGGAATGAGGCGTGACGCCACCGTTTTTTGTCCTGACCAGCCTGCCCTATGCATAGGGGAGTGTTTCCGCAAGTACCACACACAGGTACACTATTAGTGTAGGGATCGCGTGACACAGGACAGGCACACAGGGGTCTTAGGGCCCATTCACACACAGCTGCCACAAACCTCTCCTTTCACCTGGGACAAAGTGCATAATGTACTTCGCCACATCTCTGGGCGATTTGCACTTTGCACATTGTCCCATGGGGAAGGAGAGGTTTATCCTCTAAAGGTGTTAAAAAAATAAATAAAAAAAATCACAGGTAAGCAAAAAAGTTAATGTTTCAAATGTTATATGAAGTTTGTAAAAGTTGATGTTAATAAATTTATCGCTGTCTTTTTTTTTATTTTATTTTTTTACCTTCCAGGTGGACCAACCGATCGACCAGCTGCAGCACTGATGTGCATTCTGATAGAAGCATTGCGCTGCTGTCAAATTACACAAAGTCGGTGTATGCGGTGCTGCAAGACGAGATTTCTACTCTGCAGTAAAAAAGATACATTTGCCGAGGCTTATGAGCTGAGGAGGCGGCGGTGTTCATATGCTTTGGCAAACACTTTGTATAAAAAATAAAATAAATTCTGGCAATGATTTATTCATTCACATCAATTGATGTGAATGGAGAATCGGGTTTGCCAGGGCATACGAGCTAAGTGGGTTTGGATGTTGGGCGGAGCTCCTATGTCCTGGCAGACGCCTTTCCCCTCTTTTTTTTTTTTTTTTGCACATTTTTTGGCAGAGATTTTTTCATGCACATTGATCGATGCGAATGAAGAAATCTGTGCCGTTCATTTTTTCTTTCAGCCCAGAGGCTGAACGGAAAAAAATATCTCATTACCCGTATGCTCAATATAAGGAGAATAGCAGAAACTCCTAATGCTGGCCATACATGTAATGATTGCGGAGACCCTGTGTATTGCGGAGAGCGGGGGCACATCAGAATTAAAATAAGAGTGCCGGCACACGGTATGGATACACAATATGATAGACAAAAAAGAAAAGAATACCGAGATGATAGCCGCACATCTATAAAAATATCAAATTTATTTAAAGCAACAGACACAACAGAAAATGAATTAAAAACATTGTATACAATGAATCTGGGTCATGTGTACTGAATATAGACACATGTCCCCCTGACTCACCACAGAAGCATGAGCAATACCCCACATGTGCAAATAAGCAACAGCTAAAAATACATGTAATCCATCAACAATGAAACAAATTTTAGAAAGCTGTAATACTTATCATTTAGTATAGCATGAAGGGGGTATGCATGGTGGTCAGAAAAAGCCCAACGCGTATCGCCAGACTCTGCTGGCTTCCTCAGGGGTGCCTGTTTCTGAATAGCACATAGGTACATATATACACATGACAATCATTATTGGCAATCAATCTAACATGTGTCATGGCAGCAGAGTGGGGCGTGGGGGCGGCAACCGTCCACTTAACTATTCGGTGGGAGGGATGGGGGGAGGAAGAAGACTTGATATATAAAATATGCGCTTTGAATATACGCTTATCGCTGCCCATATGAATTCCGACATGGGCAGCAAACAGAGAAGGCGCACAACAGTGTGCGCCGCCGGGCATGCGCATCCTGCGTTCCAACCACCGGAAACGGCAGGGTGCGCATGCCCACAAGACACACACTGCGTGCCAAACACCGGAAATCACTCACTGCAAAGCGCCGCAGACGCGGCCAGGAAGGAAGGTGCTGCGAAAAAGGGGACAAAGCGGAGCATGACCACAGGGAAAAGGAAGAAATCAGAAGAAAAAACAAAAAACAGAAAAATACACACACAAAAAAAAAAAGGACAAATTGGCCATGATAAAATCCACCAGGCACAGTCAGTCATCATTTTGATACATAAGTATTGATGTGGTCCACAGAGCAAAAAAAATTATAGAATAAATAAAGAAGCACAGAACAAATTATATATATATATATATATATAAAAAAATATAAAAGATTGCGGAGACCCTCAAATGTCAGGGCAGTACAAACACCCCACAAATGACCCCATTTCGAAAAGAAGACACCCCAAGGTATTCGCTGAGGGGCATATTGAGTCCATGAAAGATTGAACTTTTTGTCACAAATTAGCGGAATGGGAGACTTTGTGAGAAAAAAAAAAAATAAAAAATCAATTTCCGCCAACTTGTGCCCAAAAAAAAATCTTCTAGGAACTCGCCATGCCCCTCACAGATACCTTGGGGTGTCTTCTTTCCAAAATGGGGTCACATGTGGGGTATTTATACTGCCCTGGCATTTTAGGGGCCCTAAAGTGTGAGAAGTAGTTTGGAATCCAAATGCGTAAAAAATGCCCTGTGACATCCTAAAGGTACTCATTGGAATGTGGGCCCCTTTGTGCACCTAGGCTGCTAAAAAGTGTCGCACATGTGGTATCGCCGTACTCAGAAGAAGTTGGGAAATGTGTTTTGGGATGTATTTTTTCATATACCCATGCTCGGTGAGAAATATCTCTGTAAATGACAACTTTAAAAAAAAATTATACAAAGTTGTCAATTTGCAGAGATATTTCTCTTACCCAGCATGGGTATATGGAAAAATACACCCCAAAACACATTGCCCTACTTCTCCTGAGTACGGCGATACCAGATGTGTCACACTTTTTTGCAGCTTGGGTGCATAAAGGGGCCAAAAGTCCAACGAGTACCTTTAGGCTTTACAGGGTTGCTCACAATTTAGCCCCGCCCAAAATGCCAGAACAGTAAACACACCCCACAAATGACCCAATTTCGGAAAGTAGACACCCCAAGGTAATCACTGAGGGGCATAGTGAGTCCGTGGGAGATTTTTTTTTTTTTGCCAGAAGTTAGCAGAAATGGAAACTTTTTTATTTATTTTTTCCTCAGAAAGTGTCATTTTCCGCTAACTTGTGAAAAAAAATTAAGTCGTACATAAACTCACCATGCCCCTCTGCGAATACTTTGGGGTGTCTTCTTTCTAAAATGGGGGGGTATTTATACTATCCTGGCATTCTAGCACCTCAAGAAACATGACAGGTGCTCAGAGTCAGAGCTGCTTGAAAATGTGTAAATTCACATTTTTTGTACCATAGTTTGTAAACGCTATAACTTTTGCGCAAACCAATAAATATACACTTATTGGATTTTTATTAATCAAAGACATGTAGAACAATAAATTCTGACACAAATTTGTATAGAAATGTAATTATATTTGAACAATTTAACCAGAGAAAGTTAAAAAATACACTTTTTTGCGGTCTATTTTGATTAATATCAGAAAAACAAAAAATCTCAGCAGCAATCAAATACCACCAAAATAAAGCTGTATTTGTGAGAAGAAAAGGAGGTAAAATTCATTTGGGTGGTAAGTTGTATGACCGAGCGATAAACTGTTAAAGTTGTGAAGTGCCGATTTGTAAAATAGGGCCTGGTCACTAGGGGGTATAAACCTGTGGTCCTTAAGTGGTTAAATGCACATTGCAGACCAGCCATAGGTTGGGGAATATAGAGGGTGTGTGCATGCTGCCTGACAAATGGAGGAAAGACGTGCACGCCTAACAAACAATACGCAAGCTCCAATCAGAGCTAGAAGGAGGACTACAAGAGACTACATAGCTGCACCCCTGCCAGCAAGGATAAGAAAGCGCCAGCACGGGGAGTGTACAACACTTATGCTACCCTCTGCCTGCACTTGCCAGCATGGGGCGCGGAAGCAGGAGGAAGTGAAGGAGCCTGATGCCCGTGCCTGCGTGTAGGTAGGACTTTGTGCATTTCGTATTTTGCGTACTGGAACAGTTGGCCCCTAATAGAACAGTACTATCCTTGTCCGTAATGCAGACAATAATAGGACATGTTCTATTTTTTTTGTGGAACAAAAATACAGACATACGGAAACGGAATGCACACTGAGTACCTTCCATTTTTTTTCCCGCATACGGTCCACACAAAAAAGTGGAACAGACAGGGAAAGAAAATATGTAAGTGTGCACGAGGCCTAAGCCAGATGTATTTAGAAGACAGCCAGACCTTATCAACAGGAGGAAATTGAGGACCACTTCTGCGCTTCCTATCTGCAAAGTCTTTCATTCTTGCAGACACTTCCTTCAAGGCAATTCTCAGTTTCCTTCCAAATCTTCAAATAATCTCTAGTGATCTCATCAACAACAGGAAGGCCGGAGGTAGACGGTACTGGAAGTGGGATATTGGGTTGTTGGCCATAAACAGTGAAGAATGGTGATTTCTGGGAGGCTTCGCCAACATGATTGTTATAGGAAAATTCTGCCCAGGGCAAGAGCTTGACCCTATCATCATAATGTAAGGATCTGGTTGACCCATTCCACTTGGCCATTAGACTGAGGATGATATACTGACGAGAAGTGCTCGAACACTTCCAGCAGCTTGCAAAGAGCCCTCCAAAACCTAGCAGTGAATTGATCGCCTCTATCGAAGACAATACAATGAGGAAAACTATAAAGACGGGGAAATGTGCTGGATGAATGTCTTGGACAGTTAAGTAGCTGAAGGAAGACCTGGCAGAGGGACCAAATGCACCATTTTAAAAAACCGTCCACAACTACCAAAATGGCGGAGCAGCCAAAAGAAACATTCAAATCTATGATAAAGTCCATGGCTATTTGCTGCCAGGGGGTCTCGAGGACAAGAAGAGGAAGCAGGAGACCAGAGGGGTGCTGTTTAGGCATCTTATTCTGTGCACACAAGGGACAGGCTGAGACAAAATCTCAAATAACCTTCCAAGTGGACAGTCACTAGTACCGTTTGAGCGATGAATTGGAAGGTCTCTTGGTGACTGACACGACTCGCGAATTTCGAGGAGTGACCCCAGTGTAGGACCCACCTCCTGAGAGACTCTGCAACAAAAGTCTTGCCAGGCAGGATCTCAGATAACGTAACAGGGTAGACAGCAATTTTTGCAGGATCAATTATGTGTTAAGGCTCCTCCTCCCAATTAGTAGAATCGAAGGACCTGGAAAGAGCATCTGCTTCAATGTTTTTATCTTGAGAATGAAATTAAAGTGGGCAAAGAACAAGGACCATCTGGCTTAACCAAGGATTAAGTCTTTGTGCAGACTGCAGATAGGTAGATTCTTGTGGTCAATATAGATCACCACAGGATGAGCTGCTCCCTCCAGAAAGTAATGCCATTCTTCCAGTGCCCTCTTCATGGACAACAACTCTGTCCCCAATCGAGTAGTTGCGCTCAGGAACAGAGAAGGCTCTGCAGAAAAAGCCACAGGTTGTCATCTTGCCAAAGGAAGATTTTTGTGAAAGCACAGCTCAATAGACAATGCATCCACCTCAAGAAAAAGTTGCTTAGTAGCATCAGGACGATGAAGCAAAGGCCTGCTTCAGAGCTTGAAAGGCCGATTCAGCCTCAGATATCCAATTCTTTGGATTTGCTTCTTTGCGGGTCAAGCCTGATATGGGAGCTGTCAAGGACATGAAGTGTGGCACAAATTGGATGTAATAGTTTGCGAACCCTAGGAAATGCTGGATTGCTTTCAAACCAAAAGGACAAGGTCACTTTAAAATAGCTGACTGCTTCTTATACATTTTTGAAACTTGACATACAGACTATTCTCTCCTAATCTTTGCAAGACCTCATGGACTTGTTTCTGGTGGGAAGCCAAATCTGGAGAAAAAAACAAGAATTTCGTAAAGGCACATCCCTGCGCAGGAATAGAGCAAGTCTGAAGATGTCATTCCGGGGCAGGCAGACCCTGGATATTGGTTGCTACCTGTTGTGATCGAGCCCACTGAACAGAAGACATCTTTCTGGGCAGGACATATTTTTGTAGCTACGTATCCAAATAAATGGGATAAACTGTTAGTTGCAGAATTGGCGGTAGCAACTAGGGATGAGCGAATAGACTTCGGGTGAAACTTCCAAGGTACCAATTGGAATCGAACTGGAGTTTGGGAAATGTTTTTTTTACAGTACAAATTAATTTATGAAGTTATTATGCAAAGTCTCGTGAGACTTCCCGAAGCAATAACTTTTGGTCATCAAAGCCAATATATTCTAATACAGTACAGAACTCCCGCTCCGTACAGTATTGGAACAAAGTTTTATGCGATTCGACTTAGAATATTTCATCCAAAGTCGATTGCTTGATTTCTTAAAGGCTATGAACACCTTTTGTGCACTAAAAATCAATAACCCAGGGGAGGCGTGGCCGGCAGCACATGGAGTAATACGCACTTCAGACCTGAGACTGCGGCACAAAGCTTACTGGATTTATCCTGAACCCACTTACCAGAAAAGGACTGCTACCCTGAGAGATCTGGTGATGATAAAGACCAGAAAATAAGCTGCCTCTGGCAAACTGACAGAGTACTTCAATGCAGCAAGTGCAACTCAAGATGGCGCGCAGCGGATCCCTGAAGAATCAGCGAGGGCAACACATTCCCCTGCAGGTACCCCGTCTTGGTCACCTCCTATACAGGGACCCTCAGTACTACACCCTGCCTCCTCCCCGGCGATCTCAGGGTCGCGTACCCTCGACAACTCTATGTATGGCGGCGTCGCACCTCAGCCATGACACCTCGCCTGGGCAGCACTATTTAAATGTTGGCAGGCCCCAAGGACAAGTTTTGTCAATGGATCAAGTCAACACTGGGAACTGTTCGACTATAGTATATTCCCAGCCTTGTCCTAATGCTGGCAACACCGGAACCTACAGACCGGTTACAGAATCTTTTCTAAAGGCCCTAATGGGTGACCTGAGGGCATCTTTGCAGGCAGATTTTCACGCTATTACAGAATGAGATTTCGGAAGTGGGGAGGCGTACATCCCATCTAGAGAATGAAATGTCTGAATTTGCAAAAGCACATAATGAGCTAGTGCACACCACAAATGAGAAAGATGAAGAGCTAGCTGCACTTTGTGCAAAAGTTATCGACTTGGGAAATCGTTCCCGCCACAATAATTAGGTTCTGTGGGATCCCGGAAACGGTGAAACCTGACCAACTGCACGATTTTCTAATTTACTTTTTTACAATTCTGTTACCTAGTGCTCCTCAATCTGAGCTCATTATTGATAGAGCTCATGGAATACCAAAACCCTGCCCCCACATCCTGTTACACAGCACAGCTCTGCTGCCCCGCCCCCACATCCTGTTACACAGCACAGCTCTGCTGCCCGGCCCCCACATCCTGTTACACAGCACAGCTCTGCTGCCTGGCCCCCACATCCTGTTACACAGCACAGCTCTGCTGCCCCGCCCCCACATCCTGTTACACAGCACAGCTCTGCTGCCCGGCCCCCACATCCTGTTACACAGCACAGCTCTGCTGCCTGGCCCCCACATCCTGTTACACAGCACAGCTCTGCTGCCTGGCCCCCACATCCTGTTACACAGCTCGGCTCGGCTACGCGACCTCCCCATCCTGTTACACAGCACGGCTCTGCTGCCCCACCCCCACATCCTGTTACACGGCACAGCTCTGCTGCCCCTCCCCCACATCCTGTTACACGGCACAGCTAGCAGCCACTTACATATAGGCTGCTGGAACTTGTAAGATTTCATTCCAATCCACAACATGATGAGTCTTACAGTCTGCTACAGCCTGTAATCAGCAGATCTATTTATCACTCTTCCCTCTACATACACAGTGGGGGAGAGTTATCAAAACTGGTGCAAAGTAGAAATGGCTTAGTTGCCCATAGCAACTAATCAGATTCCTCCTTTCATTTTCCAATGAAGCTATAACAAATGAAAGGAGGAATCTGATTGGTTGTTATGGGCAACTAAGCCAGTTCTACTTTACAGCAGTTTGAAAAATGACTATATATATATATATATATATATATATATATATATATAAAATATATATATATATATATATATATATATATATATATATATATATATATATATAATGAAAAATGACAGCACCCTCAAGAACTTTCTTCACTCCGGTGGTCGCACTGTTTTCAGCTCATTCACAGAGTCTCTTTTCAGGCTATGAGCTAAAACGTTGCGACTAGTGTTGAGTGAACTCCTGTTTCAAGTTCGGCGTACAAGGTTCAGGTTATCTAAGAATTCCGTTATTTCCTTTCTCATGTTTTCTTTTGAGTGATTCTAAGTTTTGAGACGCATCGTAAGGGTGGGGGGCTTGGGAAGTGGTGGTTTATCGGGGAAGAAAACTAGAATAATATTGGATTTTAAATTTATATTTAAAATTGAAGTGTATTTATTTTATTCTAATAAAGATATAAAAACAGAAAACCAAAAAAAACGTTATGGATTGGACATGCTCTATTATAATTTTTTTTGCGGGGCCACGGAACGGAAGTGCGGATGCGGATAGCACATGGTGGTCTCATTTTTTGTGGGATGAGATGATGGTTTGATTGGTACCTGTCACGGGGCGCCAAAGGCACACTTTGTCTCCCATCACCCGTAGACTTGCTGCTTAGCTTCGGGAGTGAGGATCTGTGTTTGGCCTCGTTCCCAGGGCGGCTTTGCTAACTGGGAGGCTCCCTGCTCCTAGGTCTGCCTTGAGCGCCGAGCTGATCACTCTTTGCTCGATTTGTCTGTCTGTCGGTCATGTGACGCTGGCCACGTCACATGACCCTCAGACCCCACTATAAATACAGGCAGCCTGCTGGCCACAGGTTGCCTGTTAATTCTAGGTTCCTGGCTATTTGTTGGACTACTGAATACTCACCTGATCCTGTTCCCTGACGATCCTTTGCCTGCTCCTCCTGTACTGCGCATCCCTCCTGGTATTGTGACCTCGGCTCCCACCTGACTACTCTTTGCGGACTCCTCTGGTCCTTCTCTACTCTCCTGGTATTTGACCCCGGCTTCTCCTGACCTTTCTTTGCTTAACCCTTTGTACTGCGTAGCTCTCTTGGTTCTGACCCGGTCCGTTCACGTTCCGTATTTTGTCTTGTCTGTCTTCCCTGCACATATCCTAAGTAAAGGACTGTCGTCCAGTTGTCCCCTGTCATCAGGACTCGTGAGGCAAGTAGGCAGGGCCAGGGGTGAGGGTGGAGCGCAGTGGTCACTATCCTTCCCCCTGTGTGTGTGTGGACGTGACCGTTACAGTACCATTTTGGGGCACATATGACTTTTTGATCGCTTGGTGTTGCACTTTTGTGATGTAAGGTGAAAAAAAATAGCTTTTTTGGCCGTATTTTTTACTTTTTTTTAATTTTAATTATAATTTTTTACGGCGTTCACCAGACGGGTTCGATCACATGATATTTTTATAGAGCAGGTTGTTACGGACAGGGCAACACCTAATATATCTTTTTTTAATTTATTTTACACAATAAAAGCATTTTTGAAAAAAAAAAAAAAAAATTGTTTTTGTGTCTATTTTCTGAAAGACATATTTATTTTTTGACCGATTGTCTTATATAGGGGCTCATTTTTTGCGGGATGAGGTGACGTTTGATTGGTACTAATTTGGGTACATATGACTCTTTTTTGATCACTTTTTATACCATTTTTTGGGAAGTGAGGTAGGCAAAATTGCAATTCCATCATTTTTTTTTTTTTTCTTATGGCGTTCACCGTGCGGTAAAAGTAACATGATCCTTTTATAGATCAGGTCATTAAGGACGCGCCGATACCAAACATGTTTTTAATTTTTTACATTTTTAACCAATTATATGTTATAATTATATATTATAATTTTAGCTCGAAGTATGGTGTTTTTATTTAATTTATTTTTTTGTTTACTTTTTTCCACACTTTTTTGTTTTGAACCAGACCCACTTTGTTCTTGAAGATCCAGTGGGTCTGATGCATCTGCAGTACACTGTATAGTGTATTTGCATGTACACTTAGCCCTGTCAGGCCCCTGCCTTTAGCAGGGGCCTGATCAGCTTCAGATATACCATGGCACGCTGGAAGCCTGTGAAGGCGTCCGATTGCCATGGTAACCATCGAGACACCGTCAACTTTCTAGATATCATTTCTCATAATGACCATATGTTCACAACATCCACCTATTTCAAGAAGGTAGATAGCAAAAGAAACCTACATTTTACAAGTCGCCATTACAAGAAATGGCTAACCACCATTCCCTTTAGCCACTTTAAAAGGATAAGGAAAAACTGAAAATGAAACCTCCTGTGAACAAGCGAATGTGCTTTTCAGGGAAAGTATACCCCTTCCCATCAAAGAGGCCTACCAGAGAAGTAAACAACTGCCACAGATCCAATGTTTGCAGCCCAGTACCCAAAAAATTCCCCTAATGAAGGAACTCCTAAGAATAGAAGTTTCCTCACATCTTATTCCACCGCACACAGTGAGAACAAAAGTATCCTGTTCAAACATTGGCTACGGCTTATGAAAGACTCCCATCTATGTAAAGTACTCCAAACATCACCTACAAACAGGCTCCCACTATAAAGAGCATTCTAGGCCCTGGTAGACTCCGACGACTTGTAGAAAGGAACACGACCACGCTTAGTAATTCTCCAGAAGTTATAGATGTGTATCCCTTCGATGCCTGTGTTGCCGTTCCATATCACATTGGGCTCTGGGATTCCGTTCTAATGTTACAGAAGAAGAATTTCCAATTAAGCAATTCATGAACTGTAGAGGTCCACTGCCTGGTGGTAGCTGGGGTGCCCTTGATGTTAGATGAATAGGACATGGGGGAGAGAACAGGAGAACATGGGAAGCTGATGTGGACACCAATACCCAGGGGGGCTTAGTTATAGTAAATTATAGTCTGTCTTTTACTGAAAAGAAGATGGGTGTCACAGTTCAAATACAATCAGTAGGCCCAGGTATATCACAAGGTATGCTTTTCTCAAAGGCTACTTTGATGCTCCTCCATAAGCCTCTTTCCACAGATACATGCAATCTTTGCAACTGACCAAAGTCGTGCAAGTTCTCTGCAATGCCCAACTGTGTAGTGCAGTCCTATTTTGGGTGGCCAGTCAGACTGAGTAGTGTGGCGGGTGCCAGAAGCAATATAACCCAAACCGCGTGCAGTAAAGTCTGTAGCCGTATGCATGTGTTGCCTCTTCTGTCTTTGTCCAAGCACTGTCCCTTTGGGTGCTCAAGAACCTTCTGCAATAATTCAGGCTTTTCACTCACAGGGATGGTGTCTCCCTGGAAGATTCCTTTCTTCTGCTTTAGCTTGTGTGGTTACCCACCAACAGCCGCATACAAATCTTAACTCTTGGCCGACTAACCAGCAGCAAGTCTCCAGCCAGGGGAAAGTGGGGCCAGTTGCTAAGAACTACCATTTCCCTCCCATATACAGCTTTATGGAATACAAACTGCATAGTAAAGTCACATTACCCTTTTGTACCACTGAAAGTGCATAGTAAGCATCTCAGTAAAAATGGAAACTATTTTAGTAGTGAACCACAGTGTATTATAACATTAACCCTTTAGCAGTGAGGCACTGGGTCACTGCGCTGATCAGCTGTTTTTCAGTAACACCAGAACTACAGCTCGTTAAGTGACAGAGCCGGTTACTGAAGCGCTACTGAGAAGCATCTGATCCAACTCCCCCCACCATCCCCCCGATCTGATATAAATGACCGATCGTAAGGATAAACCATCTATATTAAAGTTGCCCCTAAAAAAACTTGAAATTTCCAATATGTACTGATGGAATAATTTCATGTGATACAATGCATACAGATGGTAATAATGGGTGTTCTCTCTTGTGTAGCTGTGCCCTCGGCTGCCCTGATACCCGGAGATGCCATCAGAGTGGAGCTGGGAAGCGAGAAAGTGGTGTCCTGTGACATAAGCAACTTTTACCCTGAAGATATCACCATTCGCTGGGTGCGACACGAGAAAGACTCTACAAAACGTGTTATCCTGAACAAAGGAACCTGCACCGGGGACACCATTACTAATACCGATGGGACGTTCAGTACTAGCAGTCATCTGACCTTATATCCTACAATGGGGGACGACGGCTACAAATATTCATGTGTGGTGAAGCATCGATCTCTGCAGCAGGACCTGGTGAAGAACTTCACCCTGACAGTAACAGGTGAGGAGCCCCAACCCCCGAAATGTCAGAACATCATAGGCTGTAATATTCCATAGGGCAGATACGGAGACGCCGCTCTGTGGTCCTCCTGCTGTTCTTCTTCTATGTCTTATCCCACTGCAAAGTGACCTGAAATCCAGGAGACGGAAAACAGGGGAGAACATCATGGCCCGATGGAACTGGAATATTATACTAAATCCTCCTCACATTATGTACACTCTGCCCTAGTGCCCCCGGTAGCCCGTCGCCCCAACATTCAGCTAATACTGAGAATGACACCTACCAAAATGCTTGGGTTCCTGTGTAACCTACACTAACTCCTGTGAACCTGTGTAGAGTAGCAACCACCTAACAAAAAAATCTGACACTGGGGACGACCAGGTACAAATCTACACACGGCCAGACTGTCCATAGATCCTACAGGGAAACTTCCTGGTGGGCCGATGACCAGGGCGCCACCTAAGCCCTCTTTACGGCCATCAGCCAAGTAAGTAATGATCTGATGCTCCGAGACGGAAGTTACGCTGGGAGCATCAAGTACCTATGTACCTGGCTGATGGCCTCCGGCACCCTCCAGGCTCCTGAACTCAACCGTATAGCCATCCTGAGGCAACTGGAGTAGGAGCACATAACGTGGCAGCTTCAGGGGAGGTATCTGGTTCTGCTGGGGCAGTATATTGTGCTGCACTGTGGTATCTGGTTCTGTTGGAGCAGTATATTGTGCTGCACTGTGGTATCTGGTTCTGTTGGAGCAGTATATTGTGCTGCACTGTGGTATCTGGTTCTGCTGGGGCAGTATATTGTGCTGCACTGTGGTATTTGGTTCTGCTGAGGCAGTATATTGTGCTGCACTGTGGTATTTGGTTCTGCTGAGGCGGTATATTGTGCTGCACTGTGGTATCTGGTTCTGCTGGGGCGGTATATTGTGCTGCACTGTGGTATCTGGTTCTGCTGGGGCGGTATATTGTGCTGCACTGTGGTATCTGGTTCTGCTGGGGCGGTATATTGTGCTGCACTGTGGTATCTGGTTCTGCTGGGTCAGTATATTATGCTGCACTGTGGTATCTGGTTCTGCTGGGGCAGTATATTGTGCTGCACTGTGGTATCTGGTTCTGCTGAGGCGGTATATTGTGCTGCACTGTGGTATCTGGTTCTGCTGGGGCGGTATATTGTGCTGCACTGTGGTATCTGGTTCTGCTGGGGCGGTATATTGTGCTGCACTGTGGTATCTGGTTCTGCTGAGGCGGTATATTGTGCTGCACTGTGGTATCTGGTTCTGCTGGGGCGGTATATTGTGCTGCACTGTGGTATCTGGTTCTGCTGGGGCAGTATATTGTGCTGCACTGTGGTATCTGGTTCTGCTGGGGCAGTATATTGTGCTGCACTGTGGTATCTGGTTCTGCTGGGGCAGTATATTGTGCTGCACTGTGGTATCTGGTTCTGCTGTGGCGGTATATTGTGCTGCACTGTGGTATCTGGTTCTGCTGGGGCAGTATATTGTGCTGCACTGTGATATCTGGTTCTGCTGGGGCAGTATATTGTGCTGCACTGTGGTATCTGGTTCTGCTGGGGCGGTATATCGTGCTGCACTGTGGTATCTGGTTCTGCTGGGGCGGTATATTGTGCTGCACTGTGGTATCTGGTTCTGCTGCGGCAGTATATTGTGCTGCACTGTGATATCTGGTTCTGCTGGGGCAGTATATTGTGCTGCACTGTGGTATCTGGTTCTGCTGGGGCAGTATATTGTGCTGCACTGTGGTATCTGGTTCTACGGGGCAGTATATTGTGCTGCACTGTGGTATCTGGTTCTACGGGGCAGTATATTGTGCTGCACTGTGGTGTCTGGTTCTGCTGGGGCAGTATATTGTGCTGCACTGTGGTATCTGGTTCTGTTGGAGCAGTATATTGCGTTGCACTGTCTGGGGGCTGTGATATAATAGGAAGGTCAGCCTCTGAGATGTCTGGGGGTTCAGTGATATAATAGGAAGGTCAGACGCTGAGATGTCTGAGGGTTCAGTGATATAATAGGAAGGTCAGCCGCTGAGATGTCTGAGGGTTCAGTGATATAATAGGAAGGTCAGCCGCTGAGATGTCTGGGGGTTCAGTGATATAATAGGAAGGTCAGCCTCTGAGATGTCTGGGGGTTCAGTGATATAATAGGGAGGTCAGCCGCTGAGATGTCTGGGGGTTCAGTGATATAATAGGAAGGTCAGCCGCTGAGATGTCTGGGGGTTCAGTGATATAATAGGAAGGTCAGCCTCTGAGATGTCTGGGGGCTCAGTGATATAATAGGAAGGTCATCCTCTGAGATGTCTGGGGGTTCAGTGATATAATAGGAAGGTCAGCCTCTGAGATGTCTGGGGTTCAGTGATATAATAGGGAGGTCAGCCGCTGAGATGTCTGGGGGTTCAGTGATATAATAGGAAGGTCAGCCGCTGAGATGTCTGGGGGTTCAGTGATATAATAGGAAGGTCAGCCTCTGAGATGTCTGGGGGCTCAGTGATATAATAGGAAGGTCATCCTCTGAGATGTCTGGGGGTTCAGTGATATAATAGGAAGGTCAGCCGCTGAGATGTCTGGGGGTTCAGTGATATAATAGGAAGGTCAGACGCTGAGATGTCTGAGGGTTCAGTGATATAATAGGAAGGTCAGCCGCTGAGATGTCTGAGGGTTCAGTGATATAATAGGAAGGTCAGCCGCTGAGATGTCTGGGGGCTCAGTGATATAATAGGTAGGTCAGCCGCTGAGATGTCTGGGGGCTCAGTGATATAATAGGAAGGTCAGCCTCTGAGATGTCTGGGGGTTCAGTGATATAATAGGAAGGTCAGCCTCTGAGATGTCTGGGGGTTCAGTGATATAATAGGGAGGTCAGCCGCTGAGATGTCTGGGGGTTCAGTGATATAATAGGAAGGTCAGCCGCTGAGATGTCTGGGGGTTCAGTGATATAATAGGAAGGTCAGCCTCTGAGATGTCTGGGGGCTCAGTGATATAATAGGAAGGTCATCCTCTGAGATGTCTGGGGGTTCAGTGATATAATAGGGAGGTCAGCCGCTGAGATGTCTGGGGGTTCAGTGATATAATAGGAAGGTCAGCCGCTGAGATGTCTGGGGGTTCAGTAATATAATAGGAAGGTCAGCCTCTGAGATGTCTGAGGGTTCAGTGATATAATAGGAAGGTCAGCCTCTGAGATGTCTGGGGGCTCAGTGATATAATAGGAAGGTCAGCCTCTGAGATGTCTGGGGGTTCAGTGATCTAATAGGAAGGTCAGCCTCTGAGATGTCTGGGGGTTCAGTGATATAATAGGAAGGTCAGCCGCTGAGATGTCTGGGGGCTCAGTGATATAATAGGAAGGTCAGCCTCTGAGATGTCTGGGGGTTCAGTGATATAATAGGAAGGTCAGCCTCTGAGATGTCTGGGGGCTCTGTGATATAATAGGAAGGTCAGCCTCTGAGATGTCTGGGGGTTCAGTGATATAATAGGAAGGTCAGCCGCTGAGATGTCTGGGGGCTCAGCGATATAATAGGAAGGTCAGCCTCTGAGATGTCTGGGGGCTCAGTGATATAATAGGAAGGTCAGCCTCTGAGATGTCTGGGGGCTCTGTGATATAATAGGAAGGTCAGCCTCTGATATGTTTGGGGGTTCAGTGATATAATAGGAAGGTCAGACGCTGAGATGTCTGGGGGCTCAGTGATATAATAGGAAGGTCAGCCTCTGAGATGTCTGGGGTTTAGTGATATAATAGGAAGGTCAGACGCTGAGATGTCTGGGGGTTCAGTAATATAATAGGAAGGTCAGCCGCTGAGATGTCTGGGGGTTCAGTGATATAATAGGAAGGTCAGCTGCTGAGATCTCTGGGGGTTCAGTAATATAATAGGAAGGTCAGCCGCTGAGGTGTCTGGGGGCTCAGTGATATAATAGGAAGGTCAGACGCTGAGATGTCTGGGGGCTCAGTGATATAATAGGGAGGTCAGCCACTGAGATTTCTGGGGTTTAGTGATATAATAGGAAGGTCAGCCGCTGAGATGTCTGAGGGTTCAGTGATATAATAGGAAGGTCAGCCGCTGAGATGTCTGAGGGTTCAGTGATATAATAGGAAGGTCAGCCGCTGAGGTGTCTGGGGGCTCAGTGATATAATAGGAAGGTCAGACGCTGAGATGTCTGGGGGCTCAGTGATATAATAGGAAGGTCAGCCGCTGAGATGTCTGGGGTTTAGTGATATAATAGGAAGGTCAGCCGCTGAGATGTCTGAGGGTTCAGTGATATAATAGGAAGGTCAGCCGCTGAGATGTCTGAGGGTTCAGTGATATAATAGGAAGGTCAGCCGCTGAGATGTCTGAGGGCTCAGTGATATAATAGGAAGGTCAGCCGCTGAGATGTCTGGGGTTTAGTGATATAATAGGAAGGTCAGCCGCTGAGATGTCTGAGGGTTCAGTGATATAATAGGAAGGTCAGACGCTGAGATGTCTGGGGGCTCAGTGATATAATGGGAAGGTCAGCCTCTGAGATCTCTGGGGGTTCAGTGATATAATGGGAAGGTCAGCCGCTGAGATGTCTGGGGGTTCAGTGATATAATAGGAAGGTCAGCCGCTGAGATGTCTGAGGGCTCAGTGATATAATAGGAAGGTCAGCCTCTGAGATGTCTGGGGGCTCAGTGATATAATAGGAAGGTCAGCCTCTGATATGTTTGGGGGTTCAGTGATATAATAGGAAGGTCAGCCGCTGAGATGTCTGGGGGCTCAGTGATATAATAGGGAGGTCAGCCGCTGAGATGTCTGGGGGCTCTGTGATATAATAGGAAGGTCAGCCGCTGAGATGTCTGGGGGCTCTGTGATATAATAGGAAGGTCAGCCTCTGATATGTTTGGGGGTTCAGTGATATAATAGGAAGGTCAGCCGCTGAGATGTCTGGGGGCTCAGTGATCTAATAGGAAGGTCAGCCGCTGAGATGTCTGGGGGTTCAGTGATATAATAGGGAGGTCAGCCACTGAGATTTCTGGGGGCTCAGTGATATAATAGGGAGGTCAGCCGCTGAGATGTCTGGGGGCTCAGTGATATAATAGGAAGGTCAGCCTCTGAGATGTCTGGGGGCTCAGTGATATAATAGGAAGGTCAGCCTCTGAGATGTCTGGGGGTTCAGTGATATAATAGGAAGGTCAGCCTCTGAGATGTCTGGGGGCTCTGTGATATAATAGGAAGGTCAGCCGCTGAGATGTCTGGGGGCTCAGTGATATAATAGGGAGGTCAGCCGCTGAGATGTCTGGGGGCTCTGTGATATAATAGGAAGGTCAGCCTCTGATATGTTTGGGGGTTCAGTGATATAATAGGAAGGTCAGCCTCTGAGATGTCTGGGGGCTCTGTGATATAATAGGAAGGTCAGCCTCTGATATGTTTGGGGGTTCAGTGATATAATAGGAAGGTCAGCCGATGAGATGTCTGGGGGCTCAGTGATATAATAGGAAGGTCAGCCTCTGAGATGTCTGGGGGTTCAGTGATATAATAGGAAGGTCAGCCGATGAGATGTCTGGGGGCTCAGTGATATAATAGGAAGGTCAGCCGCTGAGATGTCTGGGGGTTCAGTGATATAATAGGAAGGTCAGCCGATGAGATGTCTGGGGGCTCAGCGATATAATAGGAAGGTCAGCCTCTGAGATGTCTGGGGGCTCAGTGATATAATAGGAAGGTCAGCCTCTGAGATGTCTGGGGGCTCTGTGATATAATAGGAAGGTCAGCCTCTGATATGTTTGGGGGTTCAGTGATATAATAGGAAGGTCAGACGCTGAGATGTCTGGGGGCTCAGTGATATAATAGGAAGGTCAGCCTCTGAGATGTCTGGGGTTTAGTGATATAATAGGAAGGTCAGACGCTGAGATGTCTGGGGGTTCAGTAATATAATAGGAAGGTCAGCCGCTGAGATGTCTGGGGGTTCAGTGATATAATAGGAAGGTCAGCTGCTGAGATGTCTGGGGGTTCAGTAATATAATAGGAAGGTCAGCCGCTGAGATGTCTGGGGGTTCAGTGATATAATAGGAAGGTCAGCTGCTGAGATCTCTGGGGGTTCAGTAATATAATAGGAAGGTCAGCCGCTGAGGTGTCTGGGGGCTCAGTGATATAATAGGAAGGTCAGCCGCTGAGGTGTCTGGGGGCTCAGTGATATAATAGGAAGGTCAGACGCTGAGATGTCTGGGGGCTCAGTGATATAATAGGGAGGTCAGCCTCTGAGATGTCTGGGGTTTAGTGATATAATAGGAAGGTCAGCCGCTGAGATGTCTGGGGGCTCAGTGATATAATAGGAAGGTCAGCCGCTGAGATGTCTGAGGGTTCAGTGATATAATGGGAAGGTCAGCCGCTGAGATGTCTGGGGGTTCAGTGATATAATGGGAAGGTCAGCCGCTGAGATGTCTGAGGGCTCAGTGATATAATAGGAAGGTCAGCCTCTGAGATGTCTGGGGGCTCAGTGATATAATAGGAAGGTCAGCCTCTGATATGTTTGGGGGTTCAGTGATATAATAGGAAGGTCAGCCGCTGAGATGTCTGGGGGCTCAGTGATATAATAGGGAGGTCAGCCGCTGAGATGTCTGGGGGCTCTGTGATATAATAGGAAGGTCAGCCGCTGAGATGTCTGGGGGCTCTGTGATATAATAGGAAGGTCAGCCTCTGATATGTTTGGGGGTTCAGTGATATAATAGGAAGGTCAGCCGCTGAGATGTCTGGGGGCTCAGTGATATAATAGGGAGGTCAGCCGCTGAGATGTCTGGGGGCTCTGTGATATAATAGGAAGGTCAGCCTCTGAGATGTCTGGGGGCTCAGTGATATAATAGGAAGGTCAGCCTCTGAGATGTCTGGGGGCTCAGTGATATAATAGGAAGGTCAGCCGCTGAGATGTCTGGGGGGCTCAGTGATATAATAGGGAGGTCAGCCGCTGAGATGTCTGGGGGCTCTGTGATATAATAGGAAGGTCAGCCGCTGAGATGTCTGGGGGCTCAGTGATATAATAGGGAGGTCAGCCGCTGAGATGTCTGGGGGCTCAGTGATATAATAGGAAGGTCAGCCGCTGAGATGTCTGGGGGCTCAGTGATATAATAGGAAGGTCAGCCTCTGATATGTTTGGGGGTTCAGTGATATAATAGGAAGGTCAGCCTCTGAGATGTCTGGGGGCTCAGTGATATAATAGGAAGGTCAGCCGCTGAGAGGTCTGGGGGCTCAGTGATATAATAGGGAGGTCAGCCGCTGAGATGTCTGGGGTTCAGTGATATAATAGGAAGGTCAGCCGCTGAGATGTCTGGGGGCTCAGTGATATAATAGGGAGGTCAGCCGCTGAGACGTCTGGGGTTCAGTGATATAATAGGAAGGTCAGCCGCTGAGATGTCTGGGGGCTCAGTGATATAATAGGGAGGTCAGCCGCTGAGATGTCTGGGGGCTCAGTGATATAATAGGAAGGTCAGCCTCTGAGATGTCTGGGGTTTAGTGATATAATAGGAAGGTCAGCCGCTGAGATGTCTGAGGGTTCAGTGATATAATAGGAAGGTCAGCCGCTGAGATGTCTGAGGGTTCAGTGATATAATAGGAAGGTCAGCCTCTGAGATGTCTGGGGGCTCAGTGATATAATAGGAAGGTCAGCCTCTGAGATGTCTGGGGGCTCAGTGATATAATAGGAAGGTCAGCCGCTGAGATGTCTGGGGGCTCAGTGATATAATAGGGAGGTCAGCCGCTGAGATGTCTGGGGGCTCAGTGATATAATAGGGAGGTCAGCCGCTGAGATGTCTGGGGGCTCAGTGATATAATAGGAAGGTCAGCCTCTGAGATGTCTGGGGTTTAGTGATATAATAGGAAGGTCAGCCGCTGAGATGTCTGAGGGTTCAGTGATATAATAGGAAGGTCAGCCGCTGAGATGTCTGAGGGCTCAGTGATATAATAGGGAGGTCAGCCGCTGAGATGTCTGGGGGCTCAGTGATATAATAGGAAGGTCAGCCTCTGAGATGTCTGGGGTTCAGTGATATAATAGGAAGGTCAGCCGCTGAGATGTCTGAGGGTTCAGTGATATAATAGGAAGGTCAGCCGCTGAGATGTCTGAGGGTTCAGTGATATAATAGGAAGGTCAGCCGCTGAGATGTCTGGGGTTTAGTGATATAATAGGAAGGTCAGCCGCTGAGATGTCTGGGGGTTCAGTGATATAATAGGAAGGTCAGCCTCTGAGATGTCTGGGGGCTCAGTGATATAATAGGAAGGTCAGCCGCTGAGATGTCTGGGGGCTCAGTGATATAATAGGAAGGTCAGCCGCTGAGATGTCTGGGGGCTCAGTGATATAATAGGGAGGTCAGCCGCTGAGATGTCTGGGGGCTCAGTGATATAATAGGGAGGTCAGCCGCTGAGATGTCTGGGGGCTCAGTGATATAATAGGAAGGTCAGCCTCTGAGATGTCTGGGGTTTAGTGATATAATAGGAAGGTCAGCCGCTGAGATGTCTGAGGGTTCAGTGATATAATAGGAAGGTCAGCCGCTGAGATGTCTGAGGGTTCAGTGATATAATAGGAAGGTCAGCCGCTGAGATGTCTGGGGTTTAGTGATATAATAGGAAGGTCAGCCGCTGAGATGTCTGGGGGTTCAGTGATATAATAGGAAGGTCAGCCTCTGAGATGTCTGGGGCTCAGTGATATAATAGGAAGGTCAGCCGCTGAGATGTCTGGGGGCTCAGTGATATAATAGGAAGGTCAGCCTCTGAGATGTCTGGGGGCTCAGTGATAATGGTCAGGAACCTCTTCCAGATATTCAGTGATGTAATCACATCTATAAACCAATCTTTGGATTCTTTTTATTGGGTATTTAAAGGGTCAAGTACTTTAATAAAGGAAATGCCCATGTAGCTTGATGGCTCCACCAGTATGGGGTCTGATCTATCACTACCCAATCAGGGCCTACCCCTTCTCCTCCTCCGTAGTGACTACTCCTAGTGAGTGCATCCGCTCTAAATCCAATGTGTGTTCTTGGAAAGGCGAAGGGTAACATCCATTACTACTTCTATGGATATCGGAGCAGAAATGGCGTCTAGTTGTGAATCTGAAATCTTGGGGAGATTTATATTATCAAGAAATGTTTTTGTCTCTTGTTTAGTTGGCTGACGGGTATTTTTGTCGCTCGATGGGTTATATAGTTTAGCTTGGTATGATGCCAATGTATTTGCTATCTGTTCAGCGTCTGATCTTTGCTGATCCTATACGAGTCTAGTGGGTATAATTTGAGCGTTTTCTCCTTCCGCAGTAGCAATAGGCCTTGTAGTTTTGCTCTATATTCCCACAAGAGCTTATTGTTCTCTGGAGTTTATTTTGGGCGTCTCATCTTATGTTTTCTATAAGTTGGGCGTTTTCTTTCTTTTTTGATTCTGTGCTCCTCGTGAGGGCTTTATGGGGTGAGCATAACAGAAAGGGAGTAGACGAGGAGATGCTCTCACAGAATAGGGATAGTTGGTCTGATATATTTCCCTAACGAGGACTGATTTAATAGATATTCATTAGGACGCCAAGGCGAATAGCCGTAATCGCTCTTATGTCCGCCATGAGTAGTAATTGCAATGTATTATCACATCTGGAGTATGATAAATGTCTATTATGATAAAAAGTAAAGGGTCTTTCTGAGCCATGTGGACATCTCCACGGGTCATCCTCATAGTGGAGCTGTGTTAGGAGACATGTATGACGTGGTGGAGGTGTCCAGCTCTAGGTCATTAATACTGAAGTCTCCTCCTGTAATTACTCTGGATTGTATCTTAGGCTACTTTCACACGTGCGTTTAGGTGCGGATCTGTCTGGTATCTGAACAGACGGATCCACACCTATAATGCAAACGCTTGTATCCGTTCAGAACGGATCCGTTTGCATTTCCATGAACAAAAAACGGATCCGTCCTGACTTAAAATGAAAGTCAATGGGAGGCGGATCCGTTTTCAATTGCACCATATTGTGTCAGTGAAAACAGATCGGTCCCCCATGACTTTCATTGTGTGTCAGGACGGATCCGTTTGGCTCGGTTTCGTCAGACAGACTTCAAAACGCTGCAAGCGGCCTCCGGAGAGGAATGGAGGCTGAACGGAGGCAAACTTATGCACTCTGAACGCATTGGGGCTGGACTGATCCGTTTTAGGCCGCTTGTGAGAGCCCTGAAACGGATCTCACAGGCGGACCCAGAAACGGCAGTGTGAAAGTAGCCTTTCTATGAGGAGTAGCGGATTCCTATGAGGAGCGTAGATATTGGCCGGGGTGTATCTGACATTATTAATATCCCCCATAATGATCATATCTGCTCTGGGGGTCAGCAATAACAGAAATGAATGTAAAAGCCACTGAGGAGGCATTTACCCTGCCCTTTACACTATTGTAGCCTAAAAAAGTCACACATTATGGCACACTTTTATGAAGTTTAAAGAAAAGAGGGTGGAGCTTAACAGAAGGGGCAGGGCTTCGCGTAGCGCCCCCTGAATTTTTCTATACGCTCTCCTGAGGCTGGCGAATATCTGGTGCACAGCAGGCATAGATTCGCATCCAGACTGGGGCATGAAGACCCCAGTCTTGATAAATCCCCTTCACTGAGTCCTTGACACCCATCCTGACTCCTATCTTTTTCTTATTAAAAGTCGGGAATATATTTGGGAATTTTGGGTGTATGCACTAAGGGACTTAATCTCTTTGGAGGTGTCTCCTGAATAAAACGTATGGCGCTCTTTTCCCCCATAATGCCTCGTCCCACCTAAGCTTCATTTTGTAGGGGCTGTTAACACCGCTATCATGAAATGACGTAATTTTAAAAGCTCAAAATCAATATCCATACACATCGCACCTTAGAAAAACCACCAGTAAATAGCAATAACACTGCCATACATTAACCTGAGAATGGAATCTGGCAAAAAGGCCTTTCCATCTCCTGCCGCCTCCAACTCAACAATATATCTCACATCCGCGCATTCCTCAACCAGAAGTCTGCAAAATTGCTTGTACCTGCCCTCATCATCTCCCGCCTAGACTACTGCAACACTCTCCTCTGTGGCCTCCCATCCAGCACTCTCGCACCCCTCCTAATACATACAAGGCTGTCCACAACCTGTCCCCTCCGTACATCTGAGCTCCCGATACACCCCCACACGCACTCTCCGATCCTCACAGGACCGTCCTCTCTACTCTCAGTATATGTCAGCACTAATGTCCGTATATAATACTCAAACGGAAAAGGTTAAGTACATAAAGACAACTTTCTGTATTTTGGTGGACATTTCCTTTAGATATTAAGAAGTAATGTCCCAACTAACATGGAGGACCACAACTGGATCCTTAATCCTCAAACAGAGGAAATGAGTGTCTTCCAGATAAGGCTACTTTCACACTGGCGTTTTGAATTCCATTTGTGAGATCCGTTTCAGGGATCTCACAAACTGTTCAAAACGGATCAGTTCAGCCCCAATGCATTCTGAATGGAAAAGGATCCGCTCAGAATGCATCAGTTTGGCTCCGTTCAGCCTCCATTCCGCTCTGGATGCGGACACCAAAACACAGCTTGCAGCATTTTGGTGTCCGCCTGGCAATGCTGAGCCAAACGGATCCGTCCTAACTTACAATGTAAGTTAATGGGGACGCATCCGTTTTCACTGACACAATATGGTGCAATTGAAAATGGATCCGTCCCCCATTGACTTTCAATGTAAGTCAAGACGGATCCGTTCTGAACAGATACAAGTGTTTGCATTATAGGTGCGGATCCATCTGTGCAGATACCAGACGGATCCGCTCCGAACGCAAGTGTGAAAGTAGCCTAACTACTTTGTTGCTTCTGATTTCCACTGGTTGGAGCTCCAGATGTTGGCGTAGTTTGGATCCTTCTTCAGGGTTGCAGATCAGATATGTCCTTCAGTTTCTGGATGCCATCAGCTAATTGGGGAAGCCCCACTTGTAGGGAATTTTGTTATCTCTGAGGTATACTGTTATTTACAACAGGTTCTTTCGGAGCTGTAGTGTCCTGCGGAAAGATCGGCAGATACTGATGTCTCGGAGTATGGATCCGGTAGAGGAGTGGTGGATCTGGCTGCGGCTAGGATTTTTTCCTTAGTTTAGAAAAAGTGGATTCTGAGGAGAACGTCTGTTAGGATTTCCTCTGCTAGGAAGTTTGGTTTAGGCAGGCAGTGTGCTCTGTCAGTGCAGGCGTCTTGATCCGTCAGTTCTGGAACCTGTGCTTCGAACAGATCTTTCAGATAACTTGGGAGGTCAGCTGTGGAAACGTCTTCAGATATGCCTCGGATTTTAAGGTTTTTCCTTCTAGAGGGATCCTCCATGTCTGTGAGCTTATCCGTGGTGGACTCTGTCTTGTCAGTCAAGTCATTATGAGAGTCCACCAGGCCATTGAAGACTTTGGCGTATTCCCCCATTTTGTTTTCTGTATGATCTGTGTCGGAGCCGAGGTTTGGGGACGCTGCATCATGGCGCTGATATCATCGCTTATGTCCTTCTGCAGACTCGGCAGCATTTTCTTCATGGTCATCTCTGGGATGGGGTCATGAGAGGAGGGAAAAGACTGTAGGTCAGAGGCACCATGACTGTCTGGGGAGGCAGATGTTTTTTCTTATTTCTTGCGTCTTTAGATGGGGGGAGAGGATGTCGCTGACACAGGGGCATTTCTTTTATTGCTGCACTGCCCCCCTAACCCTGTCATCATTAGGTGTGTCTTCATATCCCCTTAACTGTGGAGGCATCAGAGAGCCTACCTGCAAGGCTGCTTTCCTCTTCAGAGGCAGAGCTTTGCCTCCTGACCGCGCTGCCATGCGTTCTCTGCCGTGCTGCTGGCGCCATGCTTGTCAGTGCAGAGATGTGGCATGGCTCTCTCCTTGTACCTGCCAAGATGGCCCTCCTGCGTGTCATGGTGACGGCCCCGCCATGTCCCCCAGTACAGCCGCTGTAACCGGCAGTGGCCTTTTCTGTATGCTTGTAGCCGTGATCAGCTGCTCTTCACACCGGAGCTCCTCTAACACGCGGTCGCCCCCCGCCCCCAGTCATAATTTTTTTTTAATAGGTTGTTTTTACACTCTGAGAACGCAGTCACACGTGAATCGTTCACCATCACTTCTCTCATCGCCAGCCTTCTTAAAGGGCCCATTAATAGATGTATGGTGGATGAACTGGTCAGCTGAGCATGCACGTGTAGGGGGGATGGGAGAAACTGGGGTGTTGCTTGGTGTAATGTGTATGGCCAGCTTGGTGAGATTTACCCTTGTATTGATGTCCGCTTTACTAAGGGCTAAACCTTATTTCTCAGGGTTTTCTGGAGAGTGGAAATAACGCCAGGTCCAACCTCTCCCCCATCTGTAATCTAACCAGGGCCCGGGGACCGTTACCCCTCCAGTCTACGCAGTTACAGATCCCTGGATTTACCCGGCGCTGACTGCTGGATCTGATCTATCGGCCACATGTCTGCATTTAATTTATTTCTTGTGATTCCAGAGCGAGAAGATAACTATGGAGCAGTAGTGGCTGCCATGATCTGTACGATACTTGGGATGGCGGTTTTATTATCTGCTGGTTTTCTTTACTACCAAGTCATCAAGAAAGGTGAGTCCTGTGTACGGAGCCTGGTGGTCAGTAAGTCGTCTTGTCCAATGCTGGGGGTGAACAGTGACCTGTGGTGTTTCACTCGTCCTCCGCTGATTCCCAGTTCTGTGTCTGGGACAGTCGGGTGACGTTACGCCTTCTACAAGGGGCTGTCACCCGCATTCCCAGACTTCTGAGGGGTAAATGGATCTAGTTACGCTGTGATGGATCCACATTACCCATCGCTCTATATCCCGGCAGATTTACCATTGGCTCAGTGTGTGCTCATTGGTTGTGATGGTTCCTGGTCTATTGTGCGGTTTTGTCTTTGTCTCCTACAGAACCCCCCAGCGTTTCTGAGATCACCGGCGGCGAGCCACTGATTGACCTGAGCAGGACGACCCTGACCTGTCACATTATGAACTTCAAGCCTAATGATCTGGAGATCTCTTTATGTCTGAAGAGACGTGGAGGGGAGATGAAGGAGGTCCACACCTGGAGGTCCAGAGACTTGACCCGAGTGGGGATGGATGATGTGGAGCAGCAGAGGCTGATGAATGGGAACGTCAACCACACACAGAGGCCCCTAGAGCTGGACCTGAAGGCAGATGTAAAACTCAACAGATCCCGTCTTCTCCGCTGTATTTCCTGGCGTAGACTTTCCACTTACAGCTGTCAGTGTTCTATTCACATCACCCCCAGCTTTGCTGAAGATAACGGAGCAGAATTCTCTGTACGTGTATCACACCCGGCACTGACAGAACCAAGCTCTCAGCAGAGAACACTGCAGGTCATCGGAGGTAAGTCGTCTCTCACATAAGGGTCATATAATGGTAAGGTGATGTTATAGACTCGGAGGAGCATCTGGAATTAATGCATTATATACATATAAACGTTGAACTGTATTTTCTTAGTTTGATCTATGACCTGGGAGCAGCCGGAGACTTATGCTCTCGGCTCTACTTCTGTTTTGAACTGTGACCTGGAAGGGGCTCCTGTCTTGCCGCATGACGTGGGCCGGACTTCTGGGGGGGGGGGGGTCGTTGCCGATATCTGGGTTCATGTGAGTTAACCCTTTCTAGTTTCAGGTACTGGGAGCATTAATGGAGTGACCAACTTTTCTGATCTCCCCCCTTTAATATACTGGATAAATAGAGGATCCAGAAGGTTCACTTAGAACCGGACATTTGCCTTATCCACTGTTATATTTACAGTTTAAAGGGATTCTGTCACCTCCCCTAAGCCAAAAAACGATTTTAAAGCAGCCATGAAGCACAGCTTAGGCTACTTTCACACTAGCGTTCGGCTGTCCGCTCGTGAGCTCCGTTTGAAGGGGCTCACGAGCGGACCCAAACGCCTCCGTCCAGCCCTGATGCAGTCTGAATGGACGCGGATCCGCTCAGACTGCATCAGTCTGGCGGCGTTCAGCCTCCGCTCCGCTCGCCTCCGCACGGACAGCTGAACGCTGCTTGCAGCGTTCGGGTGTCCGCCTGGCCGTGCGGATCCGTTCAGACTTACAATGTAAGTCAATGGGAACGGATCCGCTTGAAGATGTCACCATATGGCTCAATCTTCAAGCGGATCCGTCCCCCATTGACTTTACATTGAAAGTCTGAACGGATCCGCTCAGGCTACTTGCGCACTTGCGAAATTTTTCTAAGTTATTAATGCATTGCAGACGGATCCGTACTGAACGGAGCCTCCGTCTGCATTAATATGATCGGATCCGTTCAGAACGGATCCGATCAAGCGCAAGTGTGAAAGTAGCCTTACCTGGATTAGGCTGTGCTCTTTTATCTTGCAATCCGTCCAGCAGTTACTGCAAAAAACGACTTTTATTCATATGCAAATGAGTCCTGAATGTGCCCAGAGGGGCGTTTTGTTCCCCTTAGTGAGCCCAGTACCGCCCCTCTTACAGTGCCCAGCCCGCCTTCCTTGCACTGTCTAACCGCCCCCAGCCTGCCACAGCCTCTCCTCCCTCTCCTCCCCTTCCCTGCTGACTGAGGGAAGAGCAAGCATCGGACGTCACTGGGCTCGGCGCATGCCCAGTGACGAGGATGAAGCTCCTGCCCTCAGTCTCCTGCTGATCGCACAGGCGCAGCCCTCAGTGGGTACTGCGCCTGTGCGAAAGTTCGTTTGGCGTGAGGGAGAGGGAGGAGAGGCTGTGGCAGGCTGGAGGCGGTTAGACAGTGCAAGGAAGGCGGGCTGGGCACTGTAAGAGGGGCAGTACTGGGCTCACTAAGGGGAACAAAACGCCCCTCTGGGCACATTCAGGACTCATTTGCATATGAATAAAAGTCGTTTTTTGCAGTAATTGCTGGACGGATTGCAAGATAAAAGAGCACAGCCTAATCCAGGTAAGCTGTGCTCCATGGCTGCTTTAAAATCGTTTTTTGGCTGAGGGGAGGTGACAGAATCCCTTTAATCCGTTACAGTTAGTGGTTTAATGGTTATTACCTTTCAGTATATTTACTGTTTTCTTTAAAAAAAAAATAATAATTACCCCCCTTTTATTTTCTATTGTATCGTATTTAACGGTGACATTTGTATATTCAACTTTTGTACTTAATCAATACCATGGTAGTGTCCTATCTCTAGTATTAATACTAAAGGCCTTAATAGCCCTTTCACAAGATCAATGTTTTGGAAAGAAGCGAAACTATTAAAATCCGATATAATTAGGGCTGCAGCTAACGATTATTTGAATAATCGATTAGTTGCCGATTAATTTCTTCGATTAATCGGGAAAAACGACAAAATTACAAAACAGAGGTTTATATGATCTTACTTGAAAAATTATGTTCAAAGGCCATATTAAAACAAATTGTGGACGACACTATTATGGGGGATCTGTGGACGACACTATTATGGGGGATCTGTGGACGACACTATTATGGGGGATCTGTGGACGACACTATTATGGGGGATCTGTGGGCGGCGCAGTTATGGAGAGGGGGATCTGTGGGCGGCGCAGTTATGGAGAGGGGGATCTGTGGGCGACACTTATGGGGGATCTGTGGGCGACACTTATGGGGGATCTGTGGGCGACACTTATGGGGGATCTGTGGGCGACACTTATGGGGGATCTGTGGGCGACACTTATGGGGGATCTGTGGGCGACACTTATGGGGGATCTGTGGGCGACACTTATGGGGGATCTGTGGGCGACACTTATGGGGGATCTGTGGGCGACACTTATGGGGATCTGTGGGCGACACTTATGGGGGATCTGTGGGCGACACTTATGGGGGATCTGTGGGCGACACTTATGGGGGATCTGTGGGCGGCGCAGTTATGGAGAGGGGGATCTGTGGGCGGCGCAGTTATGGAGAGGGGGATCTGTGGGCGGCGCAGTTATGGAGAGGGGGATCTGTGGGCGGCGCAGTTATGGAGAGGGGGATCTGTGGGCGGCGCAGTTATGGAGAGGGGGATCTGTGGGCGGCGCAGTTATGGAGAGGGGGATCTGTGGGCGGCGCAGTTATGGAGAGGGGGATCTGTGGGCGGCGCAGTTATGGAGAGGGGGATCTGTGGGCGGCACTGTTATGGAGAGGGGGATCTGTGGGCGGCGCTGTTATGGAGAGGGGGATCTGTGGGTGGCGCTGTTATGGAGAGGGGAACTGTGGATGGCGCTGTTATGGAGAGGGGGATCTGTGGGTGGCGCTGTTATGGAGAGGGGGATCTGTGGGTGGCGCTGTTATGGAGAGGGGGATATGTGCACTGTTATGGGCATAACAGTGCACAGATCCCTTTCCCCATAACAGTGCACAGATCCCCCTCCCCATAGCAGTGCTATACACAGACCCCCCTCCCCATAGCAGTGCCATAGACAGATCCTCCCCCCTCCCCATAGCAGTGATATACACAGACCCCCCTCCCCATAGCAGTGCCATAGACAGATCCTCCCCCCTCCCCATAACAGCCCCGGCCCCGATGCTTATAAGTCGGACTAATCACTGCATCTTTATTTTACCTTTTTACAATGACGCTCCTGTAACAGCCAGGCAGAGCGGACGGCGGCGCAACGTCACTCACTCACGTGACGCACCTGCTCCGCCCACCTCATGAATGAAGGAGGCGGAGCAGGCGCGTCACGTGAGTGAGTGACGTTACGCCGCCGTCCGCTCTGCCTGGCTGTTACAGGAGCGTCATTGTAAAAAGGTAAAATAAAGATGCAGCGACCGCCCGCCCGCATAGCAACGAATCGGCGATTATTCGATAACTGGATTCGTCGACAACGAATCCAGTTATCGAATATAATCGATTACATCGATTAATCGTTGCAGCCCTAGATATAATATGCGCCCAAGAGACCCCCCTAAATACAGAGGACCCTTTTAGATTGCAGCTCAGGAGCTCCACTAACATTTGTATCGCTCCAGCCACAGGGAAGAAAACAGGGGTAGCAATAGCGATTAAAACCAACCTAGCCTTTCAACTAATGAAAGAAATGATAGATGAAGACGGAAGATATATTATCCTCATCTGTAACATTAAAGGGGTTCTGTACTTTGTTTTAACTGATGATCTATCCTCTGTTTGAGAAGGCCACAGCGCTCCAGCAGTGCCGCGGCCTTCTCACTGTTTACCGCTGGCCGAGTGACGTCACGACTAGTATCAACTGGCCTGGGCGGGGCTAAGCTCCATTCAAGTGAACAGAGCTTAGCCCCGCCCAGGCCAGTGATACTAGTTGTGACGTCACTCGGCCAGCGGTAAACAGTGAGAAGGCCGCGGCACTGCTGGAGCGCCGCTGCCTTCTCAAACAGCTGATCAGCGGGGGTCCCGGGTGTCGGACCCCCGCCGATCAGAGGCTGATGATCTATCCAGAGGATAGATCATCAGTTAAAACAAACTGCAGAACCCCTTTAAGGAAATTAACACCAGTTGCCAGATTAACACCAATAACTTGAAGGTATCTGAAAGTGCTCTCTAATATCAATTATCTCATTTACATTTTTATTCTGTGCTTTAGAATAAATATAATTTAGGAAATAAGCTTAACCCTTTCGCTACCAGCGCCGTACAAGCATGACGCCCGCTCTCCCGTGCAGCGGGCGTCATGGCCGGCAAGTCTCTGATGTTTCAAACAGCAGAGACCTACGGCTAATTACAGCAACCGGCAATAATGCAGATCGCGGTAATTAAATGGTTTAGATGTCGTGATCAAGTGAGATGACGGCACCTGAATGCGCAAAAGGGACTTCAGTACTTGTGCAAAATGCTCTGAGTCTCTATGAAGTGAATGGCGTAATGGTAAAAAAGGGTCAAAATGGCCGATTTGCCATTTTTTCATTGCTTCTCTTACCCCAAAAAATGAAATAAAATGTGATCAAAAAGTCACGCACACTCCAAAATGGTATCAATAAAAACTATGGATTGTCCCGCAAAAACTTAGCCCCTAAACAGCTCAGTAGACATAAGTATAAAAAAGTTATGAGGGTCAGAATATGGTGGTGTAAAAAAAAAAAAAAGTTCTCAAAGTTTACATTTCTTTTTTGCACTATTTAGACATAAAAAACCTATACATATGGGGTATCATTGTAATCGTATTGACCCAGAGAATGAAGGGCTTGGGTCAGTTTTGCCGTAAACGAAATGCAGTGGGAACAAAACCCCTAAAACGTTGTAGGGATTGAGTTTTATTTCCAATTCCACCCCATTTGGAATTTTTTTCCCGCTTCCCACTACATATTATGAGATAATTAATGGTGGCATTAGAAAGTACAACTTGTCCTGCAAAAAAATAAGCCCTCATACAGCTATGTGACCGGAAATTTTAAAAAGTTATGGCTCCCGGAAAATAGAGAAAAAATATGAAAACACAAAAACGAAAAAAAACCTCTGGTAGCCAAATGGTTTAAATACTGCTATTTTACTCATGTATACACTAGTCCCCATTTACTCCCCTAATTACCGACAACTTTCTTTCATTAAAGATTTATTATCAAGATGTCGAGCATAAAACAATCTCTGCTTATATGCGGAGATTTCAATTTGCCCCCGTCACCCATCATGAATAAATCCTCCCATCCAGATTCCAGGCACTCATCCCCCTTTTCACAGCTTCTCCTATCAGAAGATATGTGTGACATGTGGAGAGTATTTCATGCTTCTGAGCGCGAGTCTACATTCTACTCCAATCCAGATAAAACTGACCTCGTTATTGTAGATAAATGGTTGTTGCAAAAAATCTTAAAGACCAGCATTGGCTCAATAATATGGTTGGACCATGCACCAGTATCATGCCAAATTTCAGAAAACTAATAATTATTCATCCCCCTCCCCGGAGATTAATTACTTATTAACGCATCCTGACCAGGATAACCTACAGGAATATTTTTCCTTTAACCCCTTAAAGGGATTCTGTCATCAGATTTGAGGCCTATAACCTAAACATATGGCCAGGTCCCTACTAATACCCTGAATCCTAAAGTGACCTTATCAAATGCGCCTGTGGCTCTATAATAACCTGTCACTCGCGTTCCAAATGTGTCTCATGATGCAGGGTGCCCGGCTGCAGCCATCTCCTTTTGGTGCCCAGCGCCACCTTCCCACTAGAAATCGCCGCCCTCCCTTTCAATTGAGCCGCCTTCCTCACGTCATCACCGCCTCTCTAACCTCAGCGCCGCCTCTGAAATCGTCCGCTCTCCTCAGCCAGATCCCGCGCGTGCAAACTAGGTATAACCTGATGCGCCCTTGCGGACTCCTGGCAGCGGCCTTGTTAAGCGAAGTGCACATTCGCCGGCCGGCGCACTTCGCTTAAACCTGCCTTGACCGCCCTATTGCAGCCTTCCTCTCACAGCCGCACGGGATCTGGCTGAGGGAGCGGACAATTTCGGAGGCGGTGCTGAGGTGAGGAAGGCGGCTCTATAGAAAGGGAGGGCGGCGATTTCTGGTGGGAAGGCGGCGCTGGGCACCAAAAGGAGATGGCTGCAGCCGGGCACCCTGCATCATGAGACACATTTGGAACGCGAGTGACAGGTTATATAAACCTGTTTTATATGATTATAGAGCCACAGGCGCATTTGATAAGGTCACTTTAGGATTCAGGGTATTAGTAGGGACCTGGCCATATGTTTAGGTTATAGGCCTCAAATCTGATGACAGAATCCCTTTAAGGAGCGGGCGATTTTTCACCTTGTCCAGGCAGGAAGCTTTATAACTGGCAACTAGAGAAGTGAGAGAGGAGAATATAAGGAGGTTGGGAGTAGCAGACAAGAAACAGCTGAGGAGGAGAAGCTACGGATCCCTGAGTGAGACAAAAGGGTTTGCAAGGCAAACACAGAAAACAATCACTAAGAAACAACGTGATCTTTAGACATAGAGCCCGCAGCCACCCGCTGCGACTTCCTGACCCCGGGTATAACGGAGTCAGACGTGGCTCTTGACACCCTCGTGACAGTACCCCCCCCCCCCCTTTCACGAGGGGCCTCCGGACACTCAGGACCAGGTCTCTCAGGATGAGAGGCATGGAAAGCCTGAATTAACCTGTTGGCGTTTACCTCTGACGCTGGAACCCACATTCTTTCCTCGGGACCGTAACCCCTCCAATGCACCAGATACTGAAGAGAGCGGCGGACCCGACGAGAATCAACAATTCTGGATATTTGAAACTCCAGATTACCATCCACAATAACAGGAGGAGGTGGCAGCGGTGATGGTTCTAGAGGTGGAACATACTTCTTGAGTAACGACTTATGGAAGACGTTATGGATCTTAAAAGTCTGAGGTAGCTCCAGGCGAAAAGCCACAGGGTTAATGACGGCTACTATTTTATAAGGACCAATGAACCTAGGACCCAGTTTCCAAGAAGGAACCTTCAACTTAATATTCCTAGTAGATAACCACACATAGTCATTCACTCCTAGGTCCGGACCTGGCGACCGTTTCTTATCGGCCATGCATTTATATTTACCACTCATATTTTTCAAGTTAGCATGCACCTTCTGCCATACCGATGAAAGAGATGAAGAAAACCGGTCCTCTTCGGGAACCCCAGAAGACCCCCCCTCTTTGAAAGTACAAAATTGGGGATGAAAACCGTATGCACCAAGAAATGGTGACTTGCCAGTGGATTCCTGACAGCGATTATTTATGGCAAACTCGGCTAACGGTAAATATGATGACCACACCTCTTGGTTTTCAGACACAAAACATCTTAGATATGTCTCCAGGTTTTGGTTGGTACGCTCAATCTGTCCATTCGACTGAGGATGGAAAGCTGAGGAAAAGGATAAGTGTACCCCCAAACGGGAACAAAAAGCTTTCCAAAACTTAGAAATAAACTGGGTTCCCCGATCCGAAACCACATCGGAAGGGACCCCGTGAAGCTTCACGATTTCACTGATAAACACCTGAGCAAGAGTCTTAGCATTAGGAAGTGCGGGTAACGCAATGAAGTGTACCATTTTGCTAAACCTGTCTACTACTACCAAGATAACTGTTTTACCCGCAGACAACGGTAAGTCAGTGATGAAATCCATTGATAGATGTGTCCATGGCTTATTGGGGATGAAAAGTGGCAATAAAGACCCTGCTGGACGTGTATGAGAGACTTTCGCGCGTGCACAAGTAGAACAAGTAGACACGAAATCCATTACATCCTGACGCAACCTTGGCCACCAAAAACGACGAGACAATAGCTCCAAGGTTGCTTTACTACCCGGGTGCCCAGCAAGTGCCGAATTATGATGTTCCTTTAATAATTCGAAACGCAGGTTCAACAATTTCTCTGAGGGGCAAGAGGCCGGGGCGTCCCCCTGGGCCTCTAACACCTTTCCCTCTAGAACAGAGTGTACAGCAGAGACAACCACTCCTCTTTGTAAAATAGGTACCGGATCACTCACATTACCCCCTCCAGGGAAACTACGAGATAACGCGTCTGCCTTGGTATTTTTTGCCCCCGGACGATAGGTGATTACAAAGTTAAATCTGGTAAAGAATAGCGACCACCTAGCCTGTCTAGGGGTGAGACGCTTAGCCGATTCTAGGTACAGAAGGTTTTTGTGATCCGTAATCACCGTGACGGGGTGGATTGCTCCCTCTAAGAAGTGACGCCACTCTTCAAAGCCAGTTTAATCGCCAACAGTTCCCTATTTCCAATATCATAGTTCTTTTCTGCTGTAGATAACTTTTTGGAAAAAGTGCAAGGACGCCATTTGCCAGGAGACGGACCCTGAGACAGTACAGCCCCCACTCCCACCTCTGACGCATCTACTTCAACAATAAAAGGCTGGGAGACATCAGGTTGGACTAGTACAGGTGCTGAGGTAAATCTCTCTTTTAGAGAGGAAAATGCAATTTTAGCGGCGTCAGACCATTTAGAAAAATCAGTCCCCTTCCTAGTCATGTCAGTAAGCGGTTTAACGATCACTGAATAATTTTTAATGAACTTTCTATAGAAATTTGCGAAACCCAAAAACCGTTGTAGAGCTTTAAGGTTCTCAGGAAGATCCCAATCTAAAATTGCCTGGACCTTCCCAGGATCCATACGGAAACCTGAAGCAGATAATAGATATCCCAGGAATTGTATCTCCTGAACGGCGAAGACACATTTTTCAATTTTCGCATATAATTTATTCGTCCGTAGGACCTGTAGTACTTGTCTGACATGCTCCTCATGTGTTCTCAGATCAGACGAGTAAATTAGGCTATCATCTAGGTATATTACCACAAACCTGCCGATTAGATGACTAAAAATGTCATTAACGAAATGTTGGAAGACGGCAGGAGCATTGGTCAGACCGAAAGGCATAACTAGATTTTCATAATGCCCCTCAGGGGTGTTAAAAGCTGTCTTCCACTCATCCCCCTCCTTGATACGAATCAGATTGTAGGCCCCCCTAAGATCAAGTTTGGAGAACCACCTAGCACCCGCAATCTGATTAAAAAGGTCAGGAATGAGAGGAAGAGGGTATGGGTCTCGGATGGTTATCCGGTTTAGCTCACGGAAATCTAGGCAAGGACGCAGGCCCCCATCTTTCTTTTTAACAAAGAAAAACCCTGCAGCCACGGGTGAAGAAGAGGGTCTGATGTGTCCCTTGGCCAGACTCTCGGAGAAATAATCTTTCATGGCTTGTCTCTCGGGCCCCGAAAGATTATACAACCTGGACTTGGGTAATTTTGCACCGGGAATCAGGTTAACCGGGCAATCATAAGGACGATGAGGTGGTAGCTTCTGACAACCCTTTTCAGAAAAAACGTCCTCAAAGTCCGAAATAAATGTAGGTAGGGAAGCTATGGAGGCGATTAAGCAATTGTTATTTAAGCAATTCTCTCTGCAATGCTCACTCCACTCCGATATCTCCCTGGCCTGCCAATCCACCACTGGATTGTGCGCTACCAACCAGGGAAGACCCAATACCACAGGAGAGGGAAGGCCCTCCAGAACGTAACATGAAAGACGCTCCTTATGATGGTCCCCTACCCGAAGGTGTAAGTTATGGACAATGTGAGTGAGGTTTCTCTGAGACAGAGGAGCAGAATCAATAGCGAATATGGGAATAGATCTCTGCAGTGTACAGAGAGACAAACCCATAGTGCGGGCAAAATGGGCATCTATTAAATTTACCCCTGCTCCACTGTCTAGAAAGAAAGAAATAGTCTCCGTCTTAACACCAAAAACAATAACCGCTGGCAACACAAATTGCGATGTACGTATGGAGGAGACGTATACCCCCCGGCTGACATCCTCCACACAGCCTGGGGTTAGTAGTTTTCCGACGGTCTTTTGTTTTTGAGAAAGGAGGGACAGACATTAATGAAATGACCCCTCCCCCCACAGAAAAAACAAGCCCCCCACCTACGGCGAACCTCAGGAGGACGGACCTGACGAGAAGTTCCTCCTAGCTGCATAGGCTCGTCTAAGTCCGTACAGACTAACTGCTGCTTGGGAGAGGTTACCAATTGCTCAGGAATTTTCGATCTCTCCCTAAGACGTCTATCTATTATGATAGAGAGGGACATAACAGCATCAAGGGAAAGGGGGGTCTCATACAGCGCAAGCGCATCCTTAACCCTTTCGGATAACCCAGAGCAGAACTGACTCCTGAGAGCCGGGTCGTTCCACTGAGTATCCGTAGCCCACCTACGGAACTCTGAGCAATATTCCTCTGCTGGCCGATCTCCCTGTAGGAGTCTCCGTAACTTCGACTCGGCCAGGGCGACTCGGTCAGGGTCATCATATATGAGACCCAAAAACCCCAAAAAATCCCTCCACTGACCGGAGAGCCTGGGAACCAGGGGGTAACGAGAACGCCCAGGATTGCGGGTCCCCCTGAAGCAGGGAAATAACAATCCCCACCCGCTGTTCTTCATTACCTGAGGAGTAAGGGCGCAGCTTAAAATATAATTTGCAGGCCTCACGGAACGTCACAAATTTGTCCCTTCCCCCAGAAAATCTGTCAGGAAGGACAACCTTGGGTTCCGTAACAACCTGGTTACCCATAGCAACCGCTGGGCTTGCGGTCTGCTGCATTTGCTGCTGTTGTTGGAGGACAGACGCCTTCAATCCTGCCACCTCCAAAGACAGGCCTTGAAGCTGTTTTGCCAAAGCAGCAATAGGATCCATATTGGATTCTAAGTAGAGAGAAAAAAAATTTTTTTTATTTTTATTTATTTTTTTTCTCCCAAAAAATAAGGGCCAGTTATAATATCACGATCGGCGTGACTATCACATACGTGACACAGAGGGAGGGAAGGAGGAAGGCCCTGCCCAAGTGAGAGGGAAGGTGGTGACCCCTGACTCACCTTGCGGCTGGCACCTGGCTGCCCTGACGTCCCTAGACGGGTTCCTCACCCGTACGCCGATCACGTGCCTAAACCCTGGCTTTCCCTAAGATGAGCCCTAGATAGTGAACAGGGTGGTGGGAACACTAGTCCGCACCACTAGCTCTAAAGGAAAACACCAAGGGGAGGACAGACAATACAGACTAAACATATAATCCCAGGTGGGCGACAACAGGAGACAACAAAAAGCCCAACAGGGATCCGGAGGGAAGCACTCTGGAACAACAACCAGATTCTCAGCTCCAGTGGGTCAGTATAGATGTCCAGGCAGGAAGCTCTATAACTGGCAACTAGAGAAGTGTGAGAGGAGAATATAAGGAGGTTGGGAGTGGCAGACAAGAAACAGCTGAGGAGGAGAAGCTACGGATCCCTGAGTGAGACAAAAAGGATTGCAAGGCAAACACAGAAAACAATCACTAAGAAACAACGTGATCTTTAGACATAGAGCGCGCAGCCACCCGCTGCGACTTCCTGACCCCGGGTATAACGGAGTCAGACGTGGCTCGTGACAGACAGATTTCGCTGGAATAATTTTTAGGTGCCATGTCACATTTGAAGACACCCTGAGGTACCTCCACAGTGGAAAACCCCGAGAAGTGACCCCATTTTGGAAACTACACCCCCAAGGAATTTTTCAAGGCATGTAGCGAGCACTTTGACCCAACAAACGATTCATAGAATTTAGAAATATTCACTGATATGCAATGTGACATTGTACCTGTATTACTTTTTCATTGACAAAAATTTATAAAATAAACAATTATAAAAAAAAAGAATTTAGAAATATTTTGCTGTGAAAACTAAAATTTTAATTTTTTACAAGAAAATGTCTCTTTAGGCCCACATTAGGCTACTTTCACACTAGCGTTCAGAACGGATCCGTCTGCATAAAAATTTTCTAAGTGTGAAAGTAGCCTGAGCGGATCCGTCCAGACTTTTACATTGAAAGTCAATGGTGGACGGATCCGTTTGAAGATTGAGCCATAATGTGTCATCTTCAAACGGATCCGTCCCCATTGACCTACATTGTAAGTCTGGACGGATCCGTTTGCCTCCGCACGGCCAGGCTGCAAGCAGCGTTCAGGTGTCCGCCTGCTGAGCGGAGCGGAGGCTGAACGCCGCCAGACTGATGCATTCTGAGCGGATCCGCATCCATTCAGACTGCATCAGGGCTGGACGGAAGCGTTCGGGTCCGCTCGTGAGCCCCTTCAAACGGAGTTTACAAGCGGACAGCCGAATGCTAGTGTGAAAGTAGCCTTATTTATTTTCACAAGGGGCAACAGAGTAAATTACACCCACAATTTGTTACCCATTCTCTCCTGAATATGGCAACTTTTCATATGTGGCCATAAACTGCTGTATTGGCACACTGTAAAGTTCAGTGTACTGATAAGCAACAGCTGATGTATTCGGTATCCTACAAATCTTATATATATATATATATATATATAAGCTTTATATGGTAGGACATAGTCGCCATATATAGCAGCTAAAAGAGTGTCTGTCTCAAATTGTCTCAAATTATATCGAAGAAATATGTTGTATATTATATGTCATCACATTGCAGAGGCACTGAGCTACCAGAAAATACAAAGTTCTGGTCCCCTTTTGTAAAACAACACCCGTCAAGGTATTCATCTAGGGGTGTAATAACAATTTTTAGCTTTGTTATGGGTTTTATTAGAATGCCAATTGAAATGTGGAGAAACAGGAAATTAGAATTTTTACCAGCATACAGTTTCAAGGGGTGTTTTATAAAATGATCGAAGGGGGTTTAGTTAAAAGTCAACAGAGGTGTGGTAGATTCTAAAGCAATCTTTTATGCAAAGACCCGGCTTTGAGGGCCACGTCTCACAATGATGAATTGTGTCTTTCCTGATTCCATTTCTGGAGCATACCCGACACCTTTTTTGTGGCCTTCTCCGTGTCTCTGTGGGGGGGAACTACCCCAGGGAAATGCTGTCCTCGTATTATTCTGCTCTCACTTCCTGTGGCCCTGCTCCCTTCCCCTTTCTGTTCCCCAAATAAAAAGTATTTATTACTTTTTCTTGAAAGTGCAGGAATTTTCCTTGGTTTCCTGCATGTCTGTATATTACAAAAGCATTATAGAGGGCAATTTGCGTCAGGTGCAATGCCAATTTTTTATACCATGCCCGAGTTTTGCGGAGGGCACTGTATGGTTGCAGTACCTGGTCTGACAGATCCACCCCTCCCATAAACTTATTATAGTCCTGGATGCACACAGGTTTGGGGACTGATTCTGTGGATCCACGAACTGGAACAGGGGTGGATCTGTCAGCGTGTATGGTAGTAAGTACAAAGACGTCACGCTTGTCTTTGTACTTAACAAGCATCATGTTATCATTGCAAACTGCCCTGCTTTCCCTCACTCTTATCCTTTGGTCTATAAAGTTTTTAGGCAGATGTTTTTGGTTTTGTCTGATAGTTCCGCATGCGACAGTGTCTCTGGAAAACAGGCATTTCAGTAGTGGGACACTTGTGTAGAAGTTGTCAAGGTACAAGTTGTACCCTTGACCTAGCAGGGGGTGAATCAAGTCCCATACTATTTTTCCTGCTATTCCAAGGAGAGGGGGGCACTCTGGGGGTTAAATTTTTGAATCTTTTCCCTCATAAACTCTAAATTTATGTGTATAGCCACTTTTGGCTTTCACATAGTTTGTAGAGTTTGATGCCATATCTGGCCCGTTCGTTGGGCAGGTATTGGCGAAAATGCAGTCTGCCCTTGAAGTGCACAAGGGATTCATCAATGATGCTTTTGGGGGGTGTAGACCTGGGCAAACTTGAGATTATAATGATCTATAATGGGCCGAATTTTGTATAAACGATCGTATCTAGGATCATTAGGGGGTGGACAATCTGCATTATTGTTATAATGTAGAAATTTCAGGAGACTTTCGAATCAGGTCCTGGACATAATAGTGCGGTATATTGGCGTGTGATGTAAATAGTCATTACTCCAATATGACCGTAAGTGATGTTTTTTTTAATTATCCCCATATTAAATTTTAGACCCCCCAAAAAAAATTATCTCCAAAGGGGTCGTGGGAGTCCACTGAAGGGATCTTGCATAGTATGAGTTGGGTGGGCGGCTAAATATTAGTTTGCTCCACCATCATGTCTATCAATTCATCAGGAAAAAAAAGGTGGAAAAAAAATCAGCTTCCGTGAACCCTGCAGTGTTCACATGAATGCCTGTAGTGGCCGTAAAGTCCAGCACCTGAGGTACAAAGTTAGTAGCAGAAGTCCAGCTGGGGTAATTTGTAGAAGCTGATGCGCTGCTGACTCTACTGCGCCTGTGGAGGGTTTGTCAACTGATGAATCAGAAGAAGAGCGATACACAAGAAAAGAGTCTTCTTCTCCACTGTCAGCGTCAGACTCTGAGGCTAGTACGGCATAAGCCTCCTCGGCGCTGAACACCCGTTGAGACATTTTGTAAAATATATATATATATTCAGAAAAAATAGAAAAAGAAAAGTGCTCCAAAAGCAGCAGATCTTTATGTCACTGGTGACAGAAATTTGTCACTGCTGGCAAATTCAGTGACAAGGGCTGGTCATAGAAGATAGAGGTTCGGAGGTATGGGGGGGGGGGGGGGGGGGGTTGAAACTGAGTATTTATAATCGGGGACAAGTACAGACATCCCCAATATTTATTTATTCATTTATTTATTTATTTATTATTTATATTTTTTTCAATAAACATCTAACTTACCCTAAAACAAGAGCTCTAACCCTAATAACTCCCTAACTAACCCTAATAATTTGCCAAGAACAGGTTACTGACAGTATGGAGGACAGGGACTGGGGTGCTGATGTACTGTCACTATTGGCAGACAGCACACAGGTACAGGGAACAAACGAGGGTCACAGGGGACTAATGAGGGGTGATGAAGGGCACAGTGGACAAATGAGGGGCACTTTTGGGGTGTGTTTTTTTTTTTTTTTTCCACAGGTCTAACTTTGCTCTGCCTCCGATCACTTCTCTGACTAAAATGAGAGGATCGAAGGTGAGAGCGTTCTGTACATAACTCATTGTGATTGGTCCACAGTCAGGAACAGACCAATCACAATGAGTTATGTACGGAAAGCTATTTCTCATCTCCGATCCTCTCATTGCAGCTACAGCCGGATGCCAGAAGAGGAGGAGATGTGTGCGCCCGAGATCGCTCGTTGGGACAACAGGATGTGTGGCGGTGATCTGCGGCCGGGACCACTGCTGATCGGTCCCTGGCCGTCAAGGGGGAGCTGTTTGGTCCCCGACACAGCAAGGCAATTTGTGCTTCAGGTGCGCGATCTCGGCATGGGAGCATTTAAATGAACGCCGTGCATGTACGGCGTTCTGCGTTCTGGCACAGTTTTCCCCGCTGTACATGCATGGAGTTCTGCGCTAAGGGGTTAATTGCACTGCAGATGTCTCCCCGATCACTGTGTGGTGTGCCCATAAAGCGTTTATAAAGGGGCAGCTGATAAAAATCGCTGCTCATAAAAAGAAATATAGGCTTCTCCACACAGATATACTAAGTAAAGCCATAGCAGACCTGGAACATTCACATAAACTCAAATATTCACCCGTAAAATATAAACAACTCCAAGATTTAAGATATGAGCTGTATCAATTATACCAGCACAAACATGAACACTATCTGAGAAAAGCGAAAACGCGCTTCTACTGGCAGGAGAACCGAGCAGGTTCCATGCTCGCTAATAAGATTAAAATTGGAGCAGGTAAACAGAAACGACACTATGTATAAGATAACCAGCACAACAGACAGCAAAATCCTTGAGACTTAGCCAATGTCTGTATCTTATTATTCCACGCTTTATAATCTAAAGGATGATCCCTCTACACCCCAACCTACTAACGATCCGATTCAGTCCTTTTTTAAAGGAGATTTCACTTCCAGAAATGGCAAGAGAACAAGTGACAAATCTGAATAAACCCATAGATGCACAGCAAATATTAATAAATCTCCGGGACCCGATGGTCTGACCAATGAGTATTTTAAATCCTGCTATGACACACTAGCCACTCATATATTGGTAACCTTTCAGCAGATCTTCAACATAGGGGAAATCCCCAGTGAAATGTTGCAAGCGAATATAATTCCTCTCCCCAAACCAGGAAAATCTCCGGACCTACTATCATGACCAGCGTGCCGATCACGTACGTGACGCAAAGGGAGGGAAATGGGAAGGCCCTGTTCAAGGTAGAGGAAAAGGTGGTGACCCGTGACTCACCTTGCGGCTGGCACATGACTGCCCTGACGTCCCTAGACGGGTTCCTCACCCGTACGCCGATCACGTGCCTAAACCCTGGCTTTTCCTGAGATGAGCCCTACGTAGTGAATAGGGTGGTGGGAACACTAGTCCGCACCACTGCCCTAAGAGGGAAACACCAAGGAGAGGACAGACAATACAGACAAAACATATAATCCCAGGTGGGCGACCACAGCGGACAACAAAAGCCCAACAGGGATCCGGAGGGTAACGTTCTGGAACAACAACCAGGGAACGCAGCAACACAGCTCCAGTGGGTCAGTATAGAAGTCCAGGCAGGAAGCTCTATATCTGGCAACCAGAGAAGTGAGAGAGGGGAATATAAGGAGGTTGGGAGTGGCAGACAAGAAACAGTTGAGGAGAAGAAGCTACGGATCCCTGAGTGAGCCAAAAAGGATTGCAAGGCAAACCCAGAAAACTACCATTAAGAAACAGCACTATCTTTAGACATAGAGCGCGAAGCCAACCGCTGCGACTTCCTGACCCCGGGTATAACGGAGTCAGACGTGGCTCTTGACACCCTCGTGACACCTACCTGGCAACTTTAGGCCCATTTCTTTATTAAATTCAGATCTTAAAATATATTCCAAGATTTTAGCTAACAGAATCTCTCACATTGTCCCAACTATTATTAAAAAGGAAACTATAGATGGAACCAGGAGAATAATTGATCTTGTTCATGTAGCGGAGACTGGTCGGATGCCTTCTCTGCTTCTATCACTGGATACAGAGAAGGAATTCGATTGCGTACATTGGGGATATCTGTTTGAGATACTCTCTAAATATGGACTTGATTGCAATATTCTAAATGCAATCAAACTTCTGTACTCCCAACCCTCAGTTTATATTTCTGGGATGATATCTGACAGGTTTTTAATAAGCAACGGCACGAGGAAAGGGTGTCCCTTATCCCCCATAATATTTGCCCTGGTGATAGAACCGCTAGCTGACAAAATCAGAACGCACCCGTTGATATCTGGAATTAGTGTTGGTTGTCATAGCCATAAAATTGGGTTGTTTGCTGATGACATAATACTAGCGCTCACAGATCCCCTTAACTCCTTACCAGCCGCTATGCAGGTGTTGGAGAGATTTGTACCTGTTTCATATTATAAATAAATGTAGCCAAATGCCAAGTTTTAAATTTGGGACTAAAACAATCAGTAACCACCCGACTGAGAGCTATGTACCCCCTTCACTGGCATAACCAATATATCACCTATTTGGGTATAAAACTCACACCATCCACCTCAAACCTACTCTCAACCAACTATACGCCTTTAAGGGAGAAAATAAAAACGGAACTAATCAGAATGAAAAAACATGAGATCTCATGGACGGGTAGAATCGCCTCAATTACAATGTTTATATTGCCTCAGATCTTATACCTGTTCCGTAATTTAGCGACATCCTTTCCTATGAAAATATTAAAGGAACTGCAATCTAGTATATGTAAATATACAGTGGGATGCGAAAGTTTGGGCAACCTTGTTAATCGTCATGATTTTCCTGTATAAATCGTTGGTTGTTACGATAAAAAATGTCAGTTAAATCTATCATATAGGAGACGCACACAGTGATATCTGAGAAGTGAAATGAAGTTTATTGGATTTACAGAAAGTGCTATAATTGTTTAAACAAAATTAGGCAAGTGCATAAACCACAAAAAAGAAATAAAATCTATATTTAGTAGATCCTCCTTTTGCAGAAATTACAGCCTCTAAACGCTTCCTGTAGGTTCCAATGAGAGTCTGTATATGGCTAGACAAGCATCCGAGAGTCCAAGCCGAAGTGCTATACTGACCTCTCTCCAGAGGGGTTCGGGTGCCGTCTATTGTAAGATATTATGGAGCCTGCATATTTGAACAGCTTAGATTTTTATGGAAAGGCGAGGAGGACCGACTGTGGATCTGCATTGAGAAACATCTAATGGGGACATCTAATCATCATCATTCTTTTGCTTCTATTCACTGACAGAACTAAAACATAAAGTACACCTCTCCCCTACAATTGATGTGGCTTTAGCATTATGGAACTTATTAACCACCAAACTGAAAGTCATCAAGGTAGATTTCTATAAGGCCCACCTAGAAGTATTGGAGAGGTGTATTCCAGATTCTATTTATATTTGGGACATACCCTGGGTAAGGTTTATCAAATAATTTATTTACAAATGCCTGGGTAGGCATTGAACCTATCCTGCCCCAGGTGAAACTTTTAATACTTCACTTTTATTATTACTTAAGTTAAAAAACGTGTACTTAATGCTGTTATTTAAATTTTACTTAATGAACCAAAGAAAAGAAAAAGGTTAAAAATACAGTAACCACTCCACTGTACAGTCAAAAAATGACCAATTGATCAAGGGGGAGAACGTGCACTAACTCTCACCCCTAACAATTACAGGCAGTTCGCTACCTTCATGTAGTTGATGGTGTCCCTACAAGCGGTATGAAGGCAGCGAACTGCCTGTAATTGTTAGGGGTGAGAGTTAGTGCACGTTCTCCCCCTTGATCAATTGGTCATTTTTTGACTGTACAGTGGTGTGGTTACTGTATTTTTAACCTTTTTCTTTTCTTTGGTTCATTAAGTAAAATTTAAATAACAGCATTAAGTACACGTTTTTTAACTTAAGTAATAATAAAAGTGAAGTATAGTGTATTCCAGATTTGAATCTTAAATTATGGGTTCATGGGGGGATTTGTTTGAAAATGCTGATTTATTAACCGTTTATGATTTACGCAATAAGGAATTTTGTAAGTACCTGCAGATAAGATCTGTTATCCAAGAAAACGCCTCCACTGCCTTCTAAACTTTATTTATTATATACCGTAGCTCTTCTCATCATTTCAGGGTATTGTCCCATAGTAAGAAGCCATGAATGACCCCTTAGCTTTATATCATCGCCAATGGGAAAAAGCCTTGAACTGCTCTATCACTCCAGATCAATGGCAGACATCTTTCTCAGTTGTACGCAGCTTAAGTGTCTGAATCACATAGAAAACTCAAGATTCTATATAGGTGGTATCTTACCGTCCAGGCTAAATAACCTAGATCCTGGCACGTCGAATAAATGTTGGAGGTGCCTTGAACCCAAGGCGGACATGATTCATGTATGGTGGAACTGTAGAGAGGTTAAAGCTCCTGGTTTTATAATATGCTAATTAGCCTCTAGGAGTAGGGGGGGGGGGCGTTGTTCCTGCTCCGAGAGGCTCTGTTCTCCCACCTCTGGCCACGCCCTCCTACACTAGATTGACAGGGCCAGGCAGCGCTGCTCTCCTACCTCTGGCCCTGTCTGCAGTGTAAATCTCGGCGCAGGCGCAGTGAGGAAGCTGGCAGGCGGTGAGCGCCCTTCACTCACTGCGCCGTATACTGAACGGGATGGCGCAGGCGCAAGATCTCCCCAGCGCACAGGGCCAGAGGTAGGAGCCCAACGCTGCCTGGCCCTGTCAATCTAGTGTAGCAGGGCGTGGCCAGAGGTGGGAGAACGGAGCCTCTAGGAGCAGGGGCAATGCCCCCCCCCCCCCTGCTTCTAGAGTCTAATTAGCATATTATAAAAGTTCGTTTTTCTCAATAACTGCGGCAGGCAGTGAGATGGCACTAATATCGTTATGTTCAGCCGACATTAGCACATCGCTCCTGTCAGCCATCTTGATAGCCATTTTTCAGGTGACAGAAACCCTTTAATGAGAACGGTGTATCAGAGAAACGAATAGCTTCTTCCATAAATGAAATACCCCAGTTCATTAAGAAATGGAATGTATGGCTTAAAGGGGTTCTGCAGTTTATTTTAACTGATGATCTATCCTCTGGATAGATCATCAGCATCTGACCTGCGGGGGTCCGACACCCGGGACCCCCGCCAATCAGCTGTTTGAGAAGGCAGCGGTGCGCCATCAGCGCCGCAGCCTTCTTACTGTTTACCGCAGGCCGAGGACGTCACGACTTGTATTAACTGGCCTGGGCGCGGCTAAGCTCTGTTCACTTGAATGGAGCTTAGCCCCTCCCAGGCCATAGATACTAAACGTGACGTCACTCGGCCTGCGGTAAACAGCGAGAAGGCCGCGGCGCTGCTGGAGCGCCACTGCCTTCTCAAACAGCTGTTCGGCGGGGGTTCCGGGTGTCGGACCCCCGCAGGTCAGATGCTGATGATCTATCCAGAGGATAGATCATCAGTTAAAATAAACTGCAGAACCCCATTAAGTTCACCTTGAATAAAATATCTGTACAATATTGAGATGTGTATGAATAAGAAAAAAAGTGAACGATCTGTAAGACCCAAACTCGTGCGTATGTCACCTACTTCTGTTTTTCTCTTTTTTTTTTTCCTCCCCTTTTATTACTTTTATATTTCTCTTTTTTTCTATTATTTTATACTAGCAGAAGGACGCAGCTTTGCACGGATATATTTAATTTTATTTTATTTAATGTTTCTGTGTGTCGTTAAAAGATATCCACAGTATCCCCTATAACTGTGACCTCTACAGACCCCTGCCCCCTTAACAGTGAACTCCACTGCCCCTCACCCCCCCACAGTGCCCCGCCTCCATAAAATGGGACCTCTACAGCAGCCCATCCCCTTAATTTTGACCTTCAAAGCAGCCCGCAACTTTAACAGTGAGTTTCACAGCACCCCACTCCCTTGACATTAACCTCCTCAGGGGCCCGTCCCCTTAACAGTGACCTATACAGCACCCCACCCCTTTAACAGTGACCTCCCCAGTGCCCGCCCCTTTAACAGTGACCTCCCCAGTGCCCGCCCCTTTAACAGTGACCTCCCCAGTGCCCGCCCCTTTAACAGTGACCTCCACAGGGCCCTGCCCCTTTAACAGTGACCTCCACAGGGCCCTGCCCCTTTAACAGTGACCTCCACAGGGCCCTGTCCCTTTAACAGTGACCTCCCCAGTGCCCGCCCCTTTAACAGTGACCTCCACAGGGCCCTGCCCCTTTAACAGTGACCTCCACAGGGCCCTGCCCCTTTAACAGTGACCTCCACAGGGCCCTGCCCCTTTAATGCTGGGGCTACAGGACGACATGTGTTGCGCAACATTGTCTCAACAATTTTTATAATGATAGGCTGTGGTGTCGCACTGCGACAGTCGCAAAAAAATCCATCCAAGATGGATGCATGTAGCAGCGTAGTTGTGCCCTATGTGTCGTGCGACTTTGGCCGGGTTGTTATGGAAACCTGGAGTAAAGCAGTGTGTGGGGAGTAAAGGCCTGCGAGCTTCTATTGGCTGATGAGGGTCATGTGACCGTGTGTATGGCAGTGGGGATATGAAGAGAAAGACTTGCAGGCTTGTATTGGCTAATGGAGGTCCTTTTTTGGGAATATCTCAGGAACGGTTCGTCCTAGAGAGCTGAGACCCCCACAAGATTTCTTTCCAGGAAGCAGGGGATGTGTATACCAAGTGTCGTTGAAATCGATGGTTGCGGTTTTGAGTGATCGTGCAACATACACACATATATACATATCTACATACACACATATATACGTCCTATTTTATATATATATATAGTTACCTTGTGAATATTTTTTTGCCTCAAGAGCTGTCTATTGACAATGATTAAGATGTCATGTGTTCTGTATCTGATTCAATGGCGGACAATGGATCTGTGTTCAAACATAAGACAACTTTATGGATTGTTAAATGGTTTTGATAAAACAATAAAAACAATGTTAAAAAATAAAACAGCAGGAAATTGAGGTAATAATGCCTAAATCAATATTTTTTGTTGATCTTGCAGTTGCTCCGAGGCTATTAAAGATCTTCAGTCCACCATATATGACGCATGAGGTGCCGATGATGCTGGCTTGTCCCATAAATGGATTTAAATCAAAGACTTTGCACATAACATGGCTGAAGAAGGACAGGGAGGACCAGGAGACCGAAATCGTAAGATGGCCATCTGATGATGGGGCCGACGTGAACGATGATGTCCATAATGTAATAGAGAGTGAGCATGACGACAAGTCCTACAGCATTTTTAGTACCTTAAAGGTAAAACCAACTGTGACCTGCGACGATGGAGTGAAATACATCTGTAGAACCTTCCACCCCGCGACAAGTCAATCGGCAGAACAAGCACTGGTCATGGCGGTCACAGGTGAGAGATACAGCGGGTACTGGGATATTACAGGTGGGAGGTACAGGGGGTATTGGGATACTACAGGTGGGAGGTACAAGGGGTATTGGTATACTACACGTGGGAGGTACAGGGGGTATTGGGATGTTACAGGTGAGAGGTACAGAAGATATTAGGATGTTACAGGTGAGAGGTACAGGTGGTATTAGGACGTTGCAGGTGAGAGGGACAGGGGGTATTGGGATACTACAGGTGAGAGGGACAGGGGGTATTGGGATACTACAGGTGAGAGGGACAGGGGGTATTGGGATACTACAGGTGAGAGGTACAGGGGGTATTGGGATACTACAGGTGAGAAGTACAGGGGGTATTGGGATACTACAGGTGAGAGGTACAGGGGGTATTAAGATGTTACAGGTGAGAGGTACAGGGGGTATTAGGATGTTACAGGTGAGAGGTACAGGGGGTATTAGGATGTTACAGGTGAGAGGTACAGGAGGTATTAGGACGTTACAGGTGAAAGGTACAGGGGGTATTAGGATGTTACAGGTGAGGGAGAAGACGGCAGGAACATCCAGCACAACGTGGCTGCCATTACCTGTCACAGATGCCGGACTACCCTGTCAGAGTGCATGTTACACAAGTCTCTTTGCAAAAGGAGAATGGTCCCAGGCAACAAAGGCTCAGTCCAAGTCTAGGGGTATTCTGATAAAGTAACTTAATTCTTTTTTAAACTACATTAAGGCTGCAAGCTGTGACCCAACCAGAGCCCATACCTGTACATATAACCAGAGCCCATACCTGTACATATAACCAGAGCCCATACCTGTACATATAACCAGAGCCCATACCTGTACATATAACCAGAGCCCATACCTGTACATATAACCAGAGCCCATACCTGTACATATAACCAGAGCCTATACCCGTACATATAACCAGAACCCATACCCGTACATATAACCAGAGCCCATACCCGTACATATAACCAGAGCCTATACCCGTACATATAACCAGAGCCCGTACCTGTACATATAACCAGAGCCCATACCTGTACATATAACCAGAGCCCATACCTGTACATATAACCAGAGCCCATACCTGTACATATAACCAGAGCCCATACCTGTACATATAACCAGAGCCCATACCTGTACATATAACCAGAGCCCATACCTGTACATATAACCAGAGCCTATACCCGTACATATAACCAGAACCCATACCTGTACATATAACCAGAGCCCATACCTGTACATATAACCAGAACCCATACCCGTACATATAACCAGAGCCCATACCTGTACATATACCAGAGCCCATACCTGTACATATAACCAGAGCCCATACCTGTACATATAACCAGAGCCATACCTGTACATATAACCAGAGCCCATACCTGTACATATAACCAGAGCCCATACCTGTACATATAACCAGAGCCCATACCTGTACATATAACCAGAGCCCATACCTGTACATATAACCAGAGCCCATACCTGTACATATAACCAGAACCCATACCCGTACATATAACCAGAGCCCATACCTGTACATATAACCAGAGCCATACCCCACACCCGTACATATAACCAGAGCCCATACCGTACATATAACCAGAGCCCATACCCGTACATATAACCAGAGCCCATACCCGTACATATAACCAGAGCCCATACCCGTACATATAACCAGAGCCCATACCTGTACATATAACCAGAGCCCATACCTGTACATATAACCAGAGCCCATACCTGTACATATAACCAGAGCCCATACCTGTACATATAACCAGAGCCCATACCTGTACATATAACCAGAGCCCATACCTGTACATATAACCAGAGCCCATACCTGTACATATAACCAGAGCCCATACCTGTACATATAACCAGAGCCCATACCTGTACATATAACCAGAGCCCATACCTGTACATATAACCAGAGCCCATACTGTACATATAACCAGAGCCCATACCTGTACATATAACCAGAGCCCATACCTGTACATATAACCAGAGCCCATACCTGTACATATAACCAGAGCCCATACCTGTACATATAACCAGAGCCCATACCTGTACATATAACCAGAGCCCATACCTGTACATATAACCAGAGCCCATACCTGTACATATAACCAGAGCCCATACCTGTACATATAACCAGAGCCCATACCTGTACATATAACCAGAGCCCATACCTGTACATATAACCAGAGCCCATACCTGTACATATAACCAGAGCCCGTACCTGTACATATAACCAGAGCCTGTACCCGTACATATAACCAGAGCCCGTACCTGTACATATAACCAGAGCCCGTACCTGTACATATAACCAGAGCCCATACCTGTACATATAACCAGAGCCCATACCTGTACATATAACCAGAGCCCATACCTGTACATATAACCAGAGCCCATACCTGTACATATAACCAGAGCCTATACCCGTACATATAACCAGAACCCATACCTGTACATATAACCAGAGCCCATACCTGTACATATAACCAGAACCCATACCCGTACATATAACCAGAGCCCATACCTGTACATATAACCAGAGCCCATACCTGTACATATAACCAGAGCCCATACCTGTACATATAACCAGAGCCCATACCTGTACATATAACCAGAGCCCATACCTGTACATATAACCAGAGCCCATACCTGTACATATAACCAGAGCCCATACCTGTACATATAACCAGAGCCCATACCTGTACATATAACCAGAGCCCATACCTGTACATATAACCAGAGCCCATACCTGTACATATAACCAGAGCCCATACCTGTACATATAACCAGAGCCCATACCTGTACATACAGACGTGGACAAAATTGTTGGTACCCTTTGGTCAATGAAAGAAAAAGTCACAATGGTCACAGAAATAACTTTAATCTGACAAAAGTAATAATAAATTAAAATTCTATAAATGTTAACCAATGAAAGTCAGACATTGTTTTTCAACCATGCTTCAACAGAATTATGTAAAAAAATAAACTCATGAAACAGGCATGGACAAAAATGATGGTACCCCTAGAAAACACAGAACATAATGTGACCAAAGGGACATGTTAATTCAAGGTGTGTCCACTAATTAGCATCACAGGTGTCTACAACCTTGTAATCAGCCATTGGGCCTATATATATGGCTCCAGGTAATCACTGTGTTGTTTGGTGATATGGTGTGTACCACACTCGACATGGACCAGAGGAAGCAAAGGAAAGAGCTGTCTCAAGAGATCAGAAAGAAAATTATAGACAAGCATGTTAAAGGTAAAGGCTATAAGACCATCTCCAAGCAACTAGATGTTCCTGTGAGTACAGTTGCACATATTATTCATAAGTTTAAGATCCATGGGACTGTAGCCAACCTCCCTGGACGTGGCCGCAGGAGGAAAATTGATGACAAATCTAAGAGACGGATAATCCGAATGGTAACAAAAGAGCCTAGAAAGACTTCTAAAGAGATTCAAGGTGAACTTCATGCTCAAGGAACATCAGTGTCAGATCGCACCATCCGTCGTTGTTTGAGCCAAAGTGGACTACATGGGAGACGACCAAGGAGGACACCATTGTTGAAAACGAATCATAAAAAAGCAAGACTGGAATATGCCAAACTACATGTTGACAAGCCACAAAGCTTCTGGGAGAATGTCCTGTGGACAGATGAGACAAAAATCGAAGTTTTTGCCAAGGCACATCAGCTGTATGTTCACAGACGAAAAAATGAAGCATATCAAGAAAAGAACACTGTCCCTACTGTGAAACATGGAGGAGGCTCTGTTATGTTCTGGGGCTGCTTTGCTGCGTCTGGCACAGGGTGTCTTGAATCTGTGCAGGGTACAATGAAATCTCAAGACTATCAAGGAATTCTAGAGAGAAATGTACTAGCCAGTGTCAGAAAGCTTGGTCTCAGTCGCAGGTCATGGGTCTTGCAACAGGACAATGACCCAAAACACACCGCTAAAAACACCCAAGAATGGCTAAGAGGAAAAAATTGGACTATTCTAAAGTGGCCTTCTATGAGCCCTGACCTCAATCCTATTGAGCATCTTTGGAAGGAGCTGAAACATGCAGTCTGGAAAAGGCACCCTTCAAACCGGACACAACTGGAGCAGTTTGCTCATGAGGAGTGGGCCAAAATACCTGCTGAGAGGTGCAGATGTCTCATTGACAGTTACAGGAAGCGTTTGATTGCAGTGATTGCCTCAAAAGGTTGCGCAACAAAATATTAAGTTAGGGGTACCATCATTTTTGTCCATGCCTGTTTCATGAGTTTATTTTTTTACATAATTCTGTTGAAGCATGGTTGAAAAACAATGTCTGACTTTCATTGGTTAACATTTATAGAATTTTAATTTATTATTACTTTTGTCAGATTAAAGTTATTTCTGTGACCATTGTGACTTTTTCTTTCATTGACCAAAGGGTACCAACAATTTTGTCCACGTCTGTATAACCAGAGCCCATACCTGTACATATAACCAGAACCCATACCCGTACATATAACCAGAGCCCATACCTGTACATATAACCAGAGCCCATACCTGTACATATAACCAGAGCCTATACCCGTACATATAACCAGAGCCCATACCCGTACATATAACCAGAGCCCATACCCGTACATATAACCAGAGCCCATACCCGTACATATAACCAGAGCCCATACCTGTACATATAACCAGAGCCCATACCTGTACATATAACCAGAGCCCATACCTGTACATATAACCAGAGCCCATACCTGTACATATAACCAGAGCCCATACCTGTACATATAACCAGAGCCCATACCTGTACATATAACCAGAGCCCATACCTGTACATATAACCAGAGCCCATACCTGTACATATAACCAGAGCCCATACCTGTACATATAACCAGAGCCCATACCTGTACATATAACCAGAGCCCATACCTGTACATATAACCAGAGCCCATACCTGTACATATAACCAGAGCCCATACCTGTACATATAACCAGAGCCCATACCTGTACATATAACCAGAGCTTCTTTTTACCGTGCAGTCCATTTGTCCAGCTCCTGTGTGAGTCTGCAACACACTGAGGGTATCATGGCGCCTGATCTTCCCTCACAAAACTACAATCCCCACAATCCCTCGCTTTCCTGCTGAGAGTGTTGATGTTTATTGATTGGCTGCCTGATATACAGTATGGCCACGCCCCCTCTACTCTAATCACCAGCACACTGACACGCCCTAGCTAGAGAATTGATAGCAACACACTGAGCATGCTCGACCTGACAAAGCCTCAGAACTACAGGTCGATGTCATGGTAATTGAAAACCTAGTGGGCGGCAGAGAAAAAAACTACTTTTAGAACTACTGAATGGTAAATATGTGAAATTTACATTATATTTGGTAGTTATTCTTGATAAATTAGTCTGAAACATAAGTTATATTTATAAGCCGCCAGCAGTACCTGAGAGTAGCCAGCAGCGTGTGTCCGACGATAATTTTCTTCCTGAAGGCCGGTGCGGCTAAAGCTCAGAAAACGTTCTTTCTCGTGCTTTTTTCCATTGGGGGACACAGACCATGGGTATAGCTTAGAGGTATTAGTAGGAGGGACACTATGCAAATGAAAGAGCTCCTCCTCCTCGGGCTATACCCCCAGACTCCACCAGGAGGAACTCAGTCTTTGCTTAGTGTCTGGTGAAGGAGGTTGACACTCTCTGATTCTACTCCTTTTTGTTATTTTTATTCTAGATGGGGACACAGGTCGGCATGGCGCCTTCCTGGTCCCCCGTGGAGTGCCCGCCGCCGTCTTTGGGACGTTGCCTGGCTGCCTCCATTTCCCCCCAAGAAGATAAGTGGATCCGGGCTCGACCTGTTAGCTCCGGCATCCCACCAGCTGCTGGGACGCCTGCTGCCTACCCTCCTCCAGAGCACTGTTCTCCTGGATTGGAGTCAGAAGTCTGAAGAGGCGCATCCCTGCTGGTCTGGACATCGAGGGAGCATGCTGAGCAGATAAGTGTTGCCCAATCCCTCCCCCTCCCTCTGTGTCTATTTGTCTGTGGCTACCTGGGTGAACTTGAAGAAGGATCCTGATGGGGCACTTTCTTCATTTTGGCACTGGAGTATTGGCATCTCTTCCCCCTTAAACTGTGGGCTTCAGCGCTTCTCTCGTCGGGCCTTGGCTGCTGCGCTCCCTCAGCGCCCGCCGGCAGGCCGCTCCTCCACGTGGTGTTTGTTTAAATCACGCGCGCGCTTATTTCCGCGCGCGTGCGCTTATTTCCGCGCATATTTTCGCGCGTGCGCTTATTCTCGCGCGTGCGCTTATTTTCGCGCATATTTTCGCGCGTGCGCTTATTTTCGCGCATATTTTCGCGCGCGCGCTTATTTTTCGCGCGCTTTTTTCGCGCCATAATGACGCGTTCGGGGAGGCGGAGCCTCGGCATGCCGCTCTGACTCTCCTTACACCGGAGACTCTGTTTGCTCATGGCCGTGCAGCTCCTCATCACTCTACTCCGTTTTGTGCCAGGCAAGCTGGTAGCTCAGTGGTACTGCTGCTGCTGCCCCATGTCCAGGCTTTCTGAGTTCAAAGCCCCTTTCAGCCTTCAAAAATTGTTTATATTATTCTAGATGGGGACACAGGTCGGCATGGCGCCTTCCTGGTCCCCCGTGGAATGCCCGCTGCCGTCCTTGGACGCTGCCTGGCTGCCTCCATTGCCCCCCAAAGAAGACAAGTGGATCCGGGCTCGACCTGCAGCTCCGGTATCCCACCAGCTACTGGGTCTCCTGCTGCCACCCTCCACCAGAACACTGCACTCCTGGACAAGGAGTCAGAAGCCTGATGAGGTGCATCCCTGCTGGTCCTGGAGTCGAGGGAGAAGATTCTGCAGGAGAAGTTCTGCAGGAGCAGATAAGTATTACCTGCATCCCTGCCTTACCCCCCTCCTCCACCCCTCCTCCACGTCCCTGGGGGCCTGCGGTCCCCGCTTGGGCATCTGCCATGTCCAGCGCGGCCGCTAAATTGGTCTTAGTCGCCAAGGCAACCATGTCCTTTAATCCTGTGGCGCTAACGACTCCATCTCTCTCAGTGGTCCCCACAGTGGGTGACTGACTACGAAGAGGCAGCGTGAGCGGCAGCATCCCACCTCGGATGTCTCCGTCTCTCCACCCCCCTCACCTCGCCGGTGGCGCTTGCGGACTGCTCTTCCCCCTCCCTAGGGAGAGTAATCCGAAGGAGAATTATCCGGCTCGGACGAGCCAGGTCCTTTTTGGACTATAGGGCATTTTCAAATCCTGTGACGCCAACCACCTCTCTAAGTGGTTTTCCACAGAAGACGCCCGACTACTAACAGGGAGCGTGAGCAGCAGCATCCCTCCTCGGATGGCTCTGGCTCTCCCCCCCCCCCCCCTCGTCTAGAGGCGCGTTCGGGCGACTCTCCCCTCCCTTAGGGAGCGCAAGTCTGAAGGAGAATTTCCGGCTCTGATTAGGTCATGGAGCGGGACCCCTCGCCTAAGCTCTCCACCAGGGTGGCTGACTTAGTGGTGACTGTCCGAGACACCTTTATTCTCCAAGGGGATTCTCCTCCTTCCACTGGTCAGGAGTTCCCCCTTTTTCCGTCCAGGCAGTCGGAGACTACCATGTTCCCGGTCCATGAGGGATTTTTCCGCGGTCATGTCCAGGGCCTGGGGTGGTCTTAATAAGGTTCTCGACCACCCAGCGCATGAATATACTTTCCTTTCCCTGCTGACGGCGAGGAGAGGTGTCTCCTCCCCCTAAGGTGGATCCTCCGGTGGCCGGATTAGCCAATTATGTGGCCCTTCCTGTCTTAGTCAGTTCCTCTTTCCAGGATGCTGTAGACAGACGCATAGACTCTCTTCCAGGTCCTTTTTTCGCTGGCAGCGCGTCCCTGTGACCTACCTTTCACTCAGCAGGGGTAGCCAGTGCTCTCTCGGTGTGGTTACAACACCACCACCAGGAACTGGCGGTACGAGATGCGGCTACTAACACACTGGAGTTGGTTCTCCAGATGTCTCAGGCTTCTAAGATTCTTTGCGAAGCTTCTAGGGACATTGTTTCCCTCTTTGCCCGCAGGTTGGCCATCTCTGTCACTCAGCGCGAAGAGATTTGATTGAAGGTGTGGGATGCTGACGCCTCCACCAAGCGTTCCCTTGCTAATCTCCCCTTTGGGGTTTCCAGACCTTATGGGGATCAGCTGGACGAGTTCATCTCTGCATGCCTTTTGCCGTTTCTCATCTGGTAGGCCGTCGCCTGCTTCCTCCGCCGGGGGTCTCAGGTCGCCCGCAAAGAGCCCTTCCTTTGCACCAGCCTTCCCGGCACTAGAGGGCCCAGTCAGCCCGCCCTGCTGCTCCTAGGCCTATCACATGTCCCGATTGCGGAATCCCACCATCGATTCCTGCGCTTCGCCATTATGGGTCGACACTGTCAGTTTGTCGCCCTTCCTTCGGGTTGGCGACCACCCCGCGGGTCCTTGCCACGGTCCTGGACCGCTCATGGCGCTTCTTCGTACCAGGGGCATTCCTTTGCTGCCCTATCGGGACGATATCCGTATAGAGGCCCCCCTCTCTACCGCAGACCACGGGCAGCGTCCGGATCACTGTTCAGACCCTGGAACGGTTCGGCTGGCTGGTAACTTTCCCAAACTCCTGCCTCTTCCCGTCCCAGAGGCTCTCCTTCCGGAGGGTGATTTTGGACACCTCGGCTGCCTAAGTATTCTACCAGCCTTCAAGTCCTCCCAGGTCCAGGGGGCAGTGTCGCATCTGCTGCGCTCCCCGTGCCTCTCCATTCGGGAATACTTGCAGGTCCTGGGTCTTATGGTAGCCTCTTTCGAGGCCTTCCATATGCCCAGTTTCACACTCGCCTGGCGCAACAGGAGATCCTTTACCTTTCAGCGGGTTCGGGCAGCTCTCCCTTGGTGGCTGTTCCCAAAGAACCTGAGGTCGGGGAGTTCCTTTCTCGCATTCTCCTGGACGATCAGCCGCCACCGATGCCAGCATCCTGGGTTGGGGGGGGCGTTTTCCAGTCTCGCACGGTTCAAGGAATTTGGTCGGCGGCAGAGTCTCGCCTTCCAATCAACTTTCTGGAACTGAGGGCGATTTTTTCCGCTCTCTCTCTCCTATTGGACCTCTCTCCTTGCGGGCCTCCCAGTGCGGGTTCAAACGGGCAATGCCGCGGCCGTGGCCTATATCAACCATCAGGGCGGGACCCGCAGCCGGATGGTGATGCAGGAGGTGAAGAGAATTCTGACGTGGGCGGAGACGCACGTTCCGGTGTTGTCAGCAGTTTGCATTCCAGGAGTGGACAACTGGACAGCGGACTTTCTAAGCCACAACACGGTGGATCCAAGCGGGTGGTCTCTGCATCCAGAAGGGTTCGAGGAAATCTGCCACAGATGGGACCGTCCGGATGTGGACTTAATGGCGTCCGGGTTCAACAACAAGATCCCAGTGGTCCTGGCTCGCGCCCGAGATCCGGAGGCGTACGGATGGATGCGCAGGTGTCTCCGTGGCAGGACTTCAGCCTCCTCTGTTTTCCTCTCCTACCAAAGGGTCTACGCCAGTTCGAGGCGGAAGGGACTCCGACCGTTCTCATCACCCCAGAGTGGCCTCGCCGCGCGTGGTTTTTTCGGACGTGGCTCGGTTGCTGGCGGACGCCCCATGGCCTCTTCCCGACGGACAGGACCTACTGTCTCAGGGCCCGTTCTGCCACCGGAATTTGCGGTCTCTTCGTTTACCGGCGTGACTGTTGAAACCGCCATCCTGATAAAGATGGGGTTCTCGGATTCAGTGGTTAGGACCATGATCAGTCCGGGGAAGTCTTCTTCCTCCCGGATTTACTATCGTACCTGGATGGCCTTCCTATCCTTTTTTGAGGGTTCGGGGTTCCCTCCCCTTCGGTTTTCCATCTTGATGGTACTGTCTTTTCTTCAGTCTGGGCTTGTGCAGGGACTGTCGCTTAGTTCCCGGTAAGGTCAGGTTTCGGCGCGGGCCGTCAGAGTCCCTTGCTCTTAAGGGTCCGGTGGTGACCTTTCTTCGGGGGTGGCGCATTCGGTTCCCCGTATGTTCCCCCTTTGTCTCCTTGGGATCTCAATTTGGTTCTGCGCGCTCTGCAGTCGGCCCCCTTCGAGCCTTTGAGGAGGGTCTCTCTGACTGTTCTCATCTGGACTTCCTTGTGACCATAGCTTCTGATACAGCTACATAGCGTAGTGATTAAAGTTCTGGGCTATTATGCAGTGGCTGTGAGTTCACGTCCCATCACGAGCTTTTAAGTCAGACTGGTGTCGGAGCTGGCCGCTCTTTCCTGTCAGGAGACTTTCTGGTTTTCCACCAGGATTAGGTTGTGCTCCGTCCAGTCCCCTTCTTTTTGCCCAGGGTGGTCTCTCCCTTCCGCCTTGATGAGGATCTTGTCCTGCCTTCCTTTTGTCCTTCTCCGGCTATCCCCAAGGAATGCACTCTGCATTCCCTGGATGTTGTACGGGTCCTGGAGGTGTGTCTCGCGGCTACTGCTTCCGTCCGCCGTTCTTGGCGCTCTGGATCTGCTTGGCTATTTCCGCGGCTTGTCACGCTTGTGGTGGAGTTCCCCCGGCTAGAATTGCCGTTCTCTCCATTGGGGCGGAGGGGGCTTCCTGGGCAAGACGCAGTCGTGCCTCTGCGTCTCAGCTGTGTACGGCGGCCACCTAGTCGTCCTTGCATACCTTAGCAAATTTTTGTCAGTTGCATTCACTGGCTTCGGCTGATGCGCCTTTGGCCGCAGGGTTTTGGAGGGTGTTGTTCCTGTTTGACCGTTGGGGCGTTCCTCCTGGCGGTGCTGGTATTTTTTCCCACCCCATGGACTGCTTTTGGACGTCCCATGATCTGTGTCCCCCAATGGAAAAAAGCACGAGAAAAGGAGATTTTTGTGAAACTCACCTGTAAAATCTTTTTCTCGTCTTTTCCATTGGGGGACACAGACCATGGGTATAGCTTAGAGGTATTAGTAGGAGGGACACTATGCAAATGAAAGAGCTCCTCCTCCTCGGGCTATACCCCCAGACTCCACCAGGAGGAACTCAGGCGTTGCACAAGCAGTAGGAGAAGGAGCAAGAAAAAATCATGGAAACCATCGGACCAAGCCATAAGGTCCAACCAGAAACAGAAAAACTGAACTAAAGACCCCTCCTGCAACAGGAATAATGGGTGGGAGCTGTGTCCCCCAATGGAAAAGACGAGAAAAAGATTTTACAGGTGAGTTTCACAAAAATCTCCTTTTTATCCCCTGCCCCCGTGATTTTCTAGTCATGCTTCAAGTCACGGTACCCGCGCCCCTTCCCTGTGACTGACGGCGCTTATGCAGAGAGTTCGGCTGCCTTTGCTGAACAGCCTGCTGTCAGTCACAGGGAAGGGGGCGTGGTTACCTTGACTTGACTAGAAAATCATGGGGGCAGGGGATAAAAGAACTTTTTCTGAGCTTTAGCCGCATCGGCCTTCAGAAAGAAAATGATCCTCGGAAACGCGCTGCTGCCTACTCTCAGGTACTGCTGGCGGCTTGGGATTGTTTTTGGAGGTGAAAGGTTCCCTTTAAAGCCTTTAGATGCCATGATCAAGTGATCTGCGGCCAGTAAGGATGTTGGCATCAGAGCAGTTTATGCTCCGATGCTCTCACTTACCCTGCGCTGGATTGTGCAGGGCAACGGCTCTTTTATTTACTATAACACACTGCTGGGAGGAGGCTTCTGCCCAGCAGTGTGTTCAGTGATGTCACCGGCTCTGATGGGCAGGCTTTAGCACTGCCCTAGCCATTTTACAGGCTCACTGCTGGGCAGAAGCCTCCGCCTGGCAGCCCTATGGAGAGCCCGGTACGTCACCGGAACTCCAGAAAATGCCTTTGCCCTGGACTGCTCCGATGCTCTTGTCAGGGGGGCCGCCTGGGTGAAAATGGGGATATGTCCGGGTTCAGCTCTGAACTCGGGACGACCCTTTTAATACGCTGAGTCTCACTGAAGAGACTTAGGGCATTAAAGGTGCAATTCTTATTTTGGCCACCAGGTGGAAGGCCAACATAAGAAATCAGCAATTCTGAGTAATAAATGGATTTTAATTATCCGAATAAAAAAAAAAAATTGGGATTTTTTTAGGCTCAAATAAGAGTTTCAAAATCAATTAAAAAAAGTAAAAAAAAAAATAAAAGGTTCAATCAACCCCCTTTGCATATAAAAATAAATAAATACATAAATAACAAAAAATAAAAAAATAAACATCATGGGTATCCCTGCAAACCGAAAAAACCCGTACTATTAAAATATACGGTAAAAATTTTTTTCAAATTTGGCGAATGGCGTAAACCGAAAAAAAGGTCAAATGGCCAATTTACCATTTATTCATTGCTTATCTTACACAAAAAATGTAATACAAAATGTCTCACACACTCCAAAATGGTGTCAATAAAAACTACAGATTGTCCTGCAACAAATGAGCCCCCACACAACTCAGCAAATATAACTATAAAAATGTTCTGGGGGTCAGAATATGGTGATGCCGCCCTCCAAACTAAGTAATCGGGGGCTAAAGGTCTTGGTTAGACTTGTTTTTTAAGGCAAAACATTCTTTGTCGGGCGTAATAAAAAAAAAAAAAAAAAAAAAAACACACACACAACTATGGCTTTCCGGGTTTTGTTTTTACAACGTTCACGGTAAGTATTTTGTTTTACTACTTAAAGGGCTTCTGTAACCCCACAACAGTCTTTTTTTTTTTTTTTTGGGCTAGTTACATTCATTATAGTGCGATATATGAGAATATAATGGTGTCACTTACTTTCATGCGGCCGTTTCTCGAGAAAACGAAGTTTTATAATATGCAAATCCGGTCTCTACCAGCAAGTAGGGCGTCTACTTGCTGGTAGCCGCCGCAGAAAACCGCCCCCTCGTCGTGTTGATTGACAGGGCCAGCCGCGATCTCCTCCTCCGTCCGGCCCTGTCAGTATTTCAAAAATCGCGCGCCTCTGTTCATTCGGCGTAGGCGCTCTGAGATGAGGAGGCTCGTCTCCGCAGAACTCCCTCAGTGCGCCTGCGCCGATGACGTCTTCTCTTTCGGTGATGTCATCGGCACAGGCGCACTGAGGGAGTTCTGAGGAGACGAGGCGCACGATTTTTGAAATACTGACAGGGCCGGCCGGAGGAGGAGATCGCGGCTGGCCCTGTCAATCAACACGACGAGGGGGCGGTTTTCTGCGGCGGCTACCAGCAAGTAGACGCCCTACTTGCTGGTAGAGACCGGATTTGCATATTATAAAACTTCGTTTTCTCGAGAAACGGCCGCATGAAAGTAAGTGACACCATTATATTCTCATATATCGCGCTATAATGAATGTAACTAGCCAAAAAAAATAAAATGACTGTTGTGGGGTGACAGAATCCCTTTAAAAAATAAAAAATAAACCTTTGAAAACAAAATTTTCTTTGCATCACCATATTCTGTGGGGCTGTAAATTGGGACCTGCCATAACCTTGTTAGCTGGAAATATCCTTCAGAAGAGGTCATATTTCCCAGATGTCACGTACTGATAATACCCCAGGGCGGGGTGGATGCAGGATATCGGTAGCGTCCTCACAATTGGCGCCAATATCCCAAGCAAACCTCGAGGCGTCTGGCTGGCTGCTGCACATTTACCGTACTCTGATAGGCTTGTGTCGGCGAGGTTAGGATTCGGTGATGGTTTCCATAGCTCAGATACAAACATGAACAGATGTAATAGTAACCAGCATACGCTCCTCCAGCTACTAAAACAATCGGACGCATCGTCCTTTATATGGACCATAGTATAGGTTACATTGTAATAATCTGTCCAGGGATTCAGAGAGGAGCCCGGTGATGGGTCGCAGTCCTCCAGGGCGATCCTCCAGGTCATGGTACTAATCACAGGAAGAAATGATCCTTAAGGGGCTTCTGTCACCTCACTAAACTGTTTTTTTTTTTTTTTTTGGTTACTTATAATCCCTATACTGCGATTTATGCATACATACTGTAATTAATCATTTTGGTTCAGCAGATTATGTTAAAAACGTGACGTCACATCTACACCCGGCGCAGGCGCATTGAGAAGGGGGGCGCTCGCTCAGCCGCTCCTTCCTCAATGCGCCTGTGCCGGGTGTAGATGTGACGTCATCGGCGCAGGCGCATTGAGGATGGAGCGGCCGAGCAAGCGTCCTCCTCTCAGTGCGCCTGCGCCGACTGAAGACAGGTACGGCGCAGGCGCCAGATTTTGAATGCAAACAGGGCCAGCAGAGAAAGATCCCGTCCGCTGGCCCTGTCAATCAACATGCTGAGGGGGCATCTTTAGGATAGGAGGATGCGGCTGCTACCAGCAAGTAGCTGCCCTACTTGCTGGTAGCAAGATAATTTGCATATTTTAAAAGTACGTTTTTAACATAATCTGCTGAACCAAAATGATTAATTGCAGTATGTATGCATAAATCGCAGTATAGGGATTATAAGTAACCAAAAAAAAAACAAAAAACTGTTTAGTGGGGTGACAGAAGCCCTTTAATGTAGAATGATATCCAGCCTGATGACGGTGTGATGTTCCCTCAGCTGTTCCTGTGCTGGGTCCCATACAGCAGACAAAGGGCGAGCTCCACGTGATGGAGGAGATGAATCTGACCTGTAAGATCCATTCATTTTACCCGGCACCTATAGAGGTCACATGGCGCACAGAAGATGGACAGGTGCTGAACTCTACCCTCACCTACTCCCTCCCTGACCCGGCTGGTCTGTACCAGGTCACCAGCTCCATGAGTTACTGCCCAACATTGAAGGACCTGAAAAAGACATTCACGTGTGAAGTGAGACATGGAAGTACTGGAGTCACGAGAAAAACTACGTGGAAACTGGAAGATCTGAGTAAGTAGTGCTGAGACAGGATCCTCTATATACTGTGGCCGCTCTGGCAGAGCTGAGACAGGATCCTTTATTTACTGTGGCCGCTCTGGTGGAGCAGAGATTTGATCCTCTATATACTGTGGCCGCTCTGGCAGAGCAGAGACAGGATCCTCTATATACTGTGGCCGCTCTGGCAGAGCAGAGACAGGATCCTCTATATACTGTGGCCGCTCTGGCAGAGCAGAGACAGGATCCTCTATATACTGTGGCCGCTCTGGCAGAGCAGAGACGGGATCCTCTATATACTGTGCCCGCTGTAGTCATACAGCTGAGGTACATAAACTATTTTCATAATCGCCTATCACACATGGATGGTGGCCATAGTTGGTTTTACCGCTGACTGCAGTTGATTTGATTCTTACCTATTGTCTTGTTTCAGTAATTTCATGATTTTGTTGGGCCTCAGATATATGGGTCCTGAGCATGAGTGTTATATGTCATACTTATATATACTGTATATACACACAGAGTTTATGATCCGTGACTTTATAGTCTTGTACCACATACTTTATCATCTTCTGTATAGACACTATACTCTGTATATGACACCTGTTATTCTATATCACACATCGCTGACTCCATACTGTACTGTATATGACACCTGTTATTATATATCACACATCGCTGACTCCATACTGTACTGTATATGACACCTGTTATTCTATATCACACATCGCTGACTCCATACTGTACTGTATATGACACCTGTTATTGTATATCTCCCATCGCTGACTCCATACTGTACTGTATATGACACCTGTTATTCTATATCACACATCGCTGACTCCATACTGTACTGTATGACACCTGTTATTCTATATCACACATCGCTGACTCCATACTGTACTGTATATGACACCTGTTATTGTATATCTCCCATCGCTGACTCCATACTGTACTGTATATGACACCTGTTATTCTATATCACACATCGCTGACTCCATACTGTACTGTATATGACACCCGTTATTCTATATCGCACATCACTGACTCCTTACTGTACTGTATATGACGCCTGTTATTGTATATCACACATCGCTGACTCCATACTGTACTGTATATGACGCCTGTTATTCTATATCACACATCGCTGACTCCATACTGTACTGTATATGACACCTGTTGTTCTATGTCACATATCACTGACTCCATACTGTACTGTATATGACACCTGTTATTCTATATCACACATCGCTGACTCCATACTGTACTGTATATGACACCTGTTATTCTATGTCACACATCACTGACTCCATACTGTACTGTATATGACACCTGTTATTCTATATCACACATCGCTGACTCCATACTGTACTGTATATGACACCTGTTATTCTATATCACACATCGCTGACTCCATACTGTACTGTATATGACACCTGTTATTCTATATCACACATCGCTGACTCCATACTGTACATGACACCTGTTATTCTATATCATACATAGCTGACTCCATACTGTACTGTATATGACACCTGTTATTCTATATCACACATCGCTGACTCCATACTGTACTGTATATGACACCTGTTATTCTATATCACACATCGCTGACTCCATACTGTACATGACACCTGTTATTCTATATCATACATAGCTGACTCCATACTGTACTGTATATGACACCTGTTATTCTATATCACACATCGCTGACTCCATACTGTACTGTACTGTACATGACACCTGTTATTCTATATCATACATAGCTGACTCCATACTGTACTGTATATGACACCTGTTATTCTATATCACACATCGCTGACTCCATACTGTACATGACACCTGTTATTCTATATCATACATAGCTGACTCCATACTGTACTGTATATGACACCTGTTATTCTATATCACACATCGCTGACTCCATACTGTACTGTATATGACACCTGTTATTCTATGTCACACATCACTGACTCCATACTGTACTGTATATGACACCTGTTATTCTATATCACACATCGCTGACTCCATACTGTACTGTATATGACACCTGTTATTCTATATCACACATCGCTGACTCCATACTGTACATGACACCTGTTATTCTATATCATACATAGCTGACTCCATACTGTGCTGTATATGACACCTGTTATTCTATATCACACATTGCTGACTCCATACTGTGCTGTATATGACACCTGTTATTCTATATCACACATTGCTGACTCCATACTGTGCTGTATATGACACCTGTTATTCTATATCACACATCGCTGACTCCATACTGTACTGTATATGACACCTGTTATTCTATATCACACATCGCTGACTCCATACTGTACTGTATATGACGCCTGTTATTCTATATCACACATCGCTGACTCCATACTGTACTGTATATGACACCTGTTATTCTATATCACACATCGCTGACTCCATACTGTACTGTATATGACACCTGTTATTCTATATCACACATCGCTGACTCCATACTGTACTGTATATGACACCTGTTATTCTATATCGCACATCGCTGACTCCATACTGTACTGTATATGACACCTGTTATTCTATATCGCACATCGCTGACTCCATACTGTACTGTATATGACACCTGTTATTCTATATCACACATCGCTGACTCCATACTGTACAGTATATGACACCTGTTATTCTATATCACACATCGCTGACTCCATACTGTACAGTATATGACACCTGTTATTCTATATCACACATCGCTGACTCCATACTGTACTGTATATGACACCTGTTATTCTATATCACACATCGCTGACTCCATACTGTACTGTATATGACACCTGTTATTCTATGTCACACATCGCTGACTCCATACTGTACTGTATATGACACCTGTTATTCTATATCACACATCGCTGACTCCATACTGTACTGTATGACACCTGTTATTCTATATCACACATCGCTGACTCCATACTGTGCTGTATATGAAACCTGTTATTCTATATCACACATCACTGACTCCATACTGTACTGTATATGTCACCTGTTATTCTATATCACACATCGCTGACTCCATACTGTGCTGTATATGACACCTGTTATTCTATATCACACATTGCTGACTCCATACTGTGCTGTATATGACACCTGTTATTCTATATCACACATTGCTGACTCCATACTGTGCTGTATATGACACCTGTTATTCTATATCACACATTGCTGACTCCATACTGTGCTGTATATGACACCTGTTATTCTATATCACACATCGCTGACTCCATACTGTACTGTATATGACACCTGTTATTCTATATCACACATTGCTGACTCCATACTGTGCTGTATATATTATTATATTTTCTCTCTTGCAGTTTCGGAGCCCACGGTGTCTGATATTTCTTGTATTCCCCCGTCTCCTGAGCCTGGTACTTCGGTGACCTTTTCCTGCGATGTCAGTGACTTGTACTCTACGGACTTGACAGTTCTGTGGTTCAGAAACAATCAAAAGATGTCAGAAGAGAAGTGCAAAAAGACTTTTCAGCCGGATCCAGAGTCTGGGACGTATCGGGGAACCGTAGAAGTGAACTGTCTAGTAACTCCTGATTTTTACGAGCAGGAGATCCGTATGGAGCTGAATGACTCCAAACAGATTATCGAAAGAAAGTTTAGATTCACCCTGGCAGGTAGTTATCACACCAGTCCTGTACTGGGAGCCGACTGGTTGTGTGTTTTGTGCTCTTAAAGCTAGCAGCACAATCTGAATGTTTAAAGTGGTGGTGATTATAGTCCTGGATGAACTCATTCTGCGGAGGCTCCGGGGGTAACACGTATTTTGTATCTTTTTACTTTCCTCTTGGTTTCCTCTCAATTATCCAGAGAAATCCGTTACCTCTCCTGCTCCTGTCATTCCTCATGGGTAGGGCCGAAACAATTACTCGATTTAATCAAGTAACTCGACACAAAAAAATCCTCCATGCAAATTATTTTCTACATTTTGTGTCATGTGACCACAGAGCGCGAGTGAAGCGCTTGCCATTACTCGCACACCGTTGTCACCTGCCGGCAATTGTCAGTGTCATTCATAGTACTGCAAAGCCGCTAATATCCACCGCTGTTTCCAGACTGCGTTCCCTTTAGCTTCCGCTAGAAGCTTCTACTAACCCACCAGGTTCTATCAGCTACTGCAGCGTCTCCCACATGACCGCGTGTACCACACCCGCCAGTCACTTACCCGTCCTGTACCAAAAAGCAGCGAAGCACATTCCCAGCTATCAGCCATTACTTTGCCGGGAAATGTAGTTTCATTGGCTACAACAAGTAGCGCGCACGTCTTACTCAGAAACACTACTGTACATTGTCCGTAATGCAAAGTTTAGAGGCGTCTGTGAGAGCGCTGTGATTGGTCGCCGCTCTGTAGAGGCTGTGCGGAGGCGCGTACATTGTATGTGAGCGCTGCAGTACAGAGCAACCCAGATAATACAGCGTGGTCTGTGCCTAGTACACAGAGATACAGCAGAGATGAGCGAATTTCATATTTTGAAATTCATTCACGCTTCGTTTACTAGTAAAAGGTGAATTGCGGTATGGATTCCGTTATCATGGACCATAACCCAATTCTATGACGGAATGCATAACAGAATGCCTTTAGAGGCATTCCGTTATTCATTCCATCATAATAGAAGTCTATGGGCTGCAATACTGATCCGTCCAGTTTCCGTTATGCAGGAGAGTCCTCTCCTTTTACCAGTAAATTTCATAACCTGAAATTCGCTCATCTCTAATATACAGCATGGTCTGTGCCTAGTGCACAGATATACAGCGCTGTCTGTGAGGAACAACATAACTACTGGGATGTGAAGGGTTACTGTTCATTATAAGAGTTGTTTTGCATCATAATTATTTTAAAGGGACCCTAGACTTTGTGTCTAGCCAGATGGCACGGGGAAGGGGGGAAGCTGATGGCACTGGGGGGGGGGGGGGCACCTGATGGCAGTGGAGGGGGGAGCTGATGACACTTTCGGGGGGCTGATGGCACTGGAGGGGGGCAGCTGATGGCATTGTTAGGGGGGGCTGATGGCACTGTATGGGGGAGCTGATGGCACTGTAGGGGGGAGCTGATGGCACTGTAGGGGGGAGCTGATGGCACTGTAAGGGGCAGCTGATGGCACAAGGGGGGGGGGGGGGCAACTGATGACACTGGGTGGGGGAGCCTGAAGGCAGGGGGGTCTGATGATGGCATTGTCGGGGGGGGGGGGGGTCTGATTAGTTTTTATAAAGGAAAACATTCTTTCAATAGTTTTTTTCTTATTAGAGTACTCGATTAATTGTTGGAGTAATCGGTAGAATACTTGATCAATCAATAGCTGCAGCCCCAATCATGGGGACAATGTGCGGCCGTATCCCGCTGGAGTCCAGACACCTTGTGAGCCAATAGTCAGTGACCCTTGTAATCTGACAGGAGGGGGATCTAGGCCGGCACCCCGTAAAACCTGCATGTAACATTCATTTACTGTATAATTAAAATGTCTTCTCAGGGTCCCCAGTCCTTAGTGACATCACCAGCGAGCCCAGTGACGCCAGATACGGCCAGCCTGTGACTCTGCGCTGCAAGGTGACCAACGCTAAACCGAAAGATGTAGAGGTGAAGTGGTTAAAGAGCGATAAACCCCTGGAGAGCGGACAAGGAGTAGCGAAGCAAATCCCTGAGGAGGACGGGTCCGTATCCTGCTCCCTGCAGATCACTGCTACAGCCCTGGACTACGCCAAAGCTTACACCTGCTCTGTGAAGCCCAAGAACACGACAGCGACGCTCAAGAAGACCCATTATATAAAGCTCCCGGGTAAGAAACTGCTCTGAGACTAAATTAGTAAATTATAGAAAAAAGTGCCTTCTCTAAGGTGGAAACCCTGTGACCATATAAAAGGTACAATAAAGGCCACTCCACCTGCCGGCAGCAGTCCTGGAGATCTGAAGGCGGCCAAACATATTGGAAAGTTGAAGTCATTTTCAGCAGAGTAGGGCAGATCAGGAGATGCAAGCGCCACTTATCTCAAGGAGTTGGGAGAAATGTGATCATGTACTATATAAAGAGCGGAGAGGAGATAAGCGGCAAGGACCCGAGGAGAGCATGTGTGCGGTCCAGCAGATAACCACTGGACGGGACATCTGCTGGATCCCGACATCTGCACTGATGAAATATCTTACTCTGACGGCCTCCGTTCCTCTATGGTTGTAGCTGGAAGCAGTTATAGCAGGTTTACCTCCTAATGAGACTAATTACTTCCATCCAAAGAAACCCCCCCAAGGGTGTCAATGGCGGCTCTGGCTGTCGGGGTATTGGGATCTGCACGGCCGGCCGGCTTGTGATGTCTCCTCGCTGCAGGTGCACAGCTGAGCGCAGTAATCTTGCTCTCTCTTGGTTTCTTGCAGATAGAGCACCAAAGTTTTCAGACATAAGTGTGCGGCCGGAGAGACCTGTCGCAGGGAAGGAAGCCACATTCACAGCGACCATATCTGGATTCACACCAGACATTCGGGTGAAATGGTATAAAGAGTTCGACCCGTTTCCCAGCGACTTTGTCACCACATCAGATCCACAGATTGGAAAGGACTCTCTATGCACTTGTTCCAGCAGCCTGAGGTTCTCTCCCCAGGACAATGACCATGGGGCGTCCATCCGCTGTGAGGTGACACATTCTGTCACTAAGAATTTATATGAGCAGCTGTGCACCCTGCGCCTCTCAGGTAAGTGCACTCTGATTTCACAAACACACACACGGTGTAAGAGTGCACCGTGTGTTCACATTGATCGTGCTCTCAGGTGAACCTACAGTTTCTGGGTTTGGGGTGGCCCCAACGCTACGCTGGTTCCCCTGGACACCGTTGAGGTGTCACCACATGTTGCTGCTCTCTGGAAGGGATGGTAAGGCATGGTGCACCCCAATGGGAAATAAGTCCAGAGAGTCGGGGTCTGCAGTAACCAGGGGGCTTCTTTACTGGAGGAATTCAGGTGCAAAACAATACAGGCGAGGCATTGGGCCAGCTTCTCCAGTCTCCCCCCTGAGACGAGGCATAGGGCCAGCTTCTCCAGTCTCCCCCCTGAGACGAGGCATAGGGCTGGCTTCTCCAGTCTCCGCCCTGAGACGAGGCATAGGGCTGGCTTCTCCAGTCTCCCCCCTGAGACGAGGCATAGGGCCAGCTTCTCCAGTCTCCCCCCTGAGACGAGGCATTGGGCCGGCTTCTCCAGTCTCCTCCCTAGAACCAGGCATAGGACCGGGACTGACTGGGATGCCTAGGGCCCACCAATAAAACTCATTCTGGGGGCCCACTGTACAGCGAAATGCAAATATTACCTGCCCACACAGAGGCAGACAGCAACGAGACGCTACAACAGGGGTAGGCAACCGCCGGCACTCCACTGTTGTAAAACTACAACTCCCAGCATGCATACCTGCTCTGCTCTTCTAAGAAATATCATAGGAACAATGGAGCATGCTGGGAATTCTAGTTTCACAACAGCTGGAGTGCCGAAGGTTGCTGACTCCTGACAAGATGATTGATTATGAGGGTCCCATGTACAGTAGCTCTTCTCACACACTGATTTTTCTGTTAATAGGAAGGACCTCGGATGGACATCTGCCTCTCGCCACACCACACTCAGGTAAGTGGCAGTATTGTGGAGACAGTTATTCAGGTGTCACCAGTAACAAGTACAATCAGATTCCCTAAAATCAGTGTACCGATGGGAGTCTGAGGTGGAAGGAATTATGAGTTCAGCTCCTCCATCTGTAGGACATTTCTGAGGGGTGAGAAGCAGACTTTTCCCCTGACGTTCTTCCTGTCCACTCTTACATTAATGATGAAGTGGTTGCGTTGATGTTTAGGAAGAAATATGATGAGATGATGATGGATACCACAAGTCTGTGATTTAGGGTATGGCAGTGGCTGGGTGCAGCCGTCACATGAAGGATGAATGACATGACCGCTGCAGGGACCGGATCGGTAGGACATTTAAAAGCCAAGTGTGGGTTCTACCTGTATTTCCTGCAGCCCCTGCTTTCTGCCACTTAAAACATATTAGTAAAATCCACCCGCAAATGTATGGGCTCCGGCGAGGTGAAATGTGTTATCTCCGAAGTCTCGCAAGACTTCGCTAAATAACTTCGGACTTAGTTTTTTTCAGCCTAAGGCTACATGCACACGACCGTGTGTGTTTTGCGGTCCGCAAAAAAACTGGATGATGTTCCGTATGGCATCCGTTTTTTTGTGGATCCATTGTAATAATGCCTATCTTTGTCTGCAAACTAGAAAAAAATAGGACATTCACTATTTTTTTTGCGGTTCAACGGAATGGACATACTGATGCGGACAGCACACGGTGTGCTGTCCGTGTTTTTTGCGGACCCACTAAAATGAATGGGTCCGCATCCTATCCGCAAAAAAAAATAAAAAAAAATGGAACGGGCACAGAAACAAACAACGTTTGTGTGCATTTAGCCTATTACTGAATTCTACAATTGATGTTCTAGATTCTTCTTACATGTACACAAGTGGACAAAATTGTTGGTTCCTTCTGAGAAAGAAAAACCCACAATGGCCACTGAAATAACCTGAAACTGACAAAAGTAGTTATAAATAAAATTATGCTGAAAATCAAATAGTGGCCTGGGCAAAAATGGTGGTTCCCCTAGAAAACACTGAAAATAATGCAGCCATACGAACAATTAAACGGAGTTGTGTCCTGTAATTACACCACAGGTGTCTTCAGACTTGTAATCAGTCTGTCTGCCTATATAGAAGGGAAAAGTAGTCACTGTGCTGTTTAGTACTGTTTAGTATTATGGTGGGTACCGCACTGAAGATGGACCAAAGAAAGCTACGGAGAGGAGATTAGAAAGAGAATTATAGGCAGACATGTTAAAGGTAAAGGGGTTCTGCACTTTCAATTAACTGATGATCTATCCTCTGGATAGATCATCAGCTTCTGATCGGCCGGGGTCCGGCACCGCGGCCTTCTCACTGTTTACCGCCGGGCCGCCCGCCCACTGACGTCACGACTTGTATCAACTAGAGTGGGCGCGGCTAAGCTCTGTTCACTTGAATGGAGCTTAGCCGCGCCCACTCTAGTTGATACAAGTCGTGAAGTCAGTGGGCGGGCGGCCCGGCGGTAAACAGTGAGAAGGCAGCGGCTCTGCTGGAGCGCCGCTGCCTTCTCAAACAGCTGATCGGCGGGGGTCCCGGGTGTCCGACCCCGGCCGATCAGAAGCTGATGATCTATCCAGAGGATAGATCATCAGTTAATTGAAAGTGCAGAACCCCTTTAACCCCTTAAGGACTCAGCCCTATTTCACCTTAAGGACTTGGCCATTTTTTGCAAATCTGACCAGTGTCCCTTTAAGTGCTCATAACTTTAAAACGCTTTGACTTACCCAGGCCGTTCTGAGATTGTTTTTTCGTCACATATTGTACTTCATGACACTGCTAAAATTGGGTCAAAAAAGAAAAATTTTTTGCACAAAAAAATATAATTTGTACCAAATTTTTTGAAAAATTAGCAAATTTCAAAGTTTCAGTTTCTCTACTTCTGTAATACATAGTAATACCCCCAAAAATTGTGATGGCTTTACATTCCCCATATGTGTACTTCATGTGTGTAGCATTTTGGGAATGATATTTTATTTTTTGGGGATGTTACAAGGCTTAGAAGTTTAGAAGCAAATTTTGAAATTTTTCAGAAATCTTCAAAATCCCACTTTTTATGGACCAGTTCAGGTTTGCAGTCATATTGTGAGGCTTAGATAATAGAAACCTCCCAAAAATGACCCCATTCTAGAAACTACACCCCTCAAGGTATTCAAAACTGTTTTTTCAAACTTTATTAACCCTTTAGGTTTTCCACAAGAGTTAATGGCAGATGGAGAAACAATTTAGAAATTTCTATTTTTTGGAAAATTTTCCAATATAATCAATTTTTTCCAGGAGTAAAACAAGGGTTAACTGCCAAACAAAACTCAAAATGGGTTGCCCTGATTCTGTAGTTTGCAGAAACACCCCATATGTGGTGGTAAACTACTATTTGGCTAAACGGCAGGACATAGAAGAAGGGGAACGTCATATGGTTTTTGGAAGGCAGATTTTGCTGGACTGGTTTATTTACACCATGTACCCTTTCAAGCCCCCTGATGCACCCCTAGAGTAGAAACTCCATAAAAGTGACCCCATCTAGGAAACTACGGGATAAGGTGGTTGTTGTTTTGGGACTATTTTAGGGGTAAATATGATTTTTGGTTGCTCTATATTACTCTTTTTTGAGGCAATGTAACAAAAAAAATTTATTCTAAAAATGTTTCTACATTCGCCATTTAGTTTTGTGGAACACCTAAAGGGTTAACATAGTTTGTAAAGTAACTTTTGAATACCTTGAGGGGGGTAGTTTCTTACATGGGGTCACTTTTTTGGAGTTTCTAGTCTAGGCTACATCAGGGGGGGCTTCTAATGGGACATGGTGTCAAAAAAAATCTGTCCATCAAAATCTGCCTTCCAGAAACCGTATGGAGTTCCCTTCGTTCTATGCCCTGCCGTGCGGCTATATAGCCATTTACGACCACATATGGGGCGTTTATGCAAACTACAGAATCAGGGCCATAAATATTGAGTTTTGTTTGGCTGTTAACCCTTGCTTTATTACCGGCAAAAGGGATTCAAATTGAAATTTTGCCCAAAAATGGGTGTTTTGGCACCGTTTTTGTTTTATATTTTTAACACCGTTCATTCGAGGCATTTGGTCAAATGTTATTTTTATAGCGACGACTTTTACGCATGCGACGATGCCCAATATGTATGGCTCTCAGACTTTGGAGACACTAAGCAGGCATCCTAAAAACTGCGGCCCTCCAGATGTTGTAAAACTACAATTCCCACCATGCCCTGCTGATGGCTGTAGGTTGTCTGGGCATGCTGGGAGTTATAGTTTTACAACATCTGGAGGGCCGCAGTTTGAGGATGCCTGCTCTAAAACTAATATTTTTTTGGGGAAAAAAAATTGTTTCCGTGTCTCCAAAGTCTGAGAGCCATAGTGTTTTATGTTCTCTAGTGGACTGTTGGGGATTATAAAAATGTAGTACTCCATGGAAGTGTGATACTCCCTGAAGCAATCGATAATGCAGAGGCCCGGATGATCGGGGCACGTGTCACATTGAGTAGTGGTGTCCTTCCGTATCCCCCTCTTGTGACACACTCTGCACTTTTTTTGGGTTCGTCCCTTCTTTCCAGTATGGGGGACCACACCTGGAAAGTGTTGGCCAGGGACGATCCGGGCGCCTCCAGTTCCCGAGGTACTCCGGCCTGCTCTTTCCCAGTCCGAAAAGATCAGGGCCATGAGGACTGCCTCATAGAACTGGAGGAATGTCCCTGTGCTGCCAGCGCTTCGGGATAGTACAAAAGAGTTGTACATGGCAACCTGTACCAAGTAGACCGCAACTTTTTTGTACCATGCCTGGGTTTTGCGCATGGCGTTATATGGCGTGAGGACTTGATCAGAGAGATCAACTCCTCCCATATACCGATTGTAGTCGACGATACAATCGGGCTTGAGGACCGTTGCCGTGGTACCTCGCACAGAGACTGGGGTCGTGCTGTTACCGTGGATTGTGGACAGCATAAGGACATCCCTCTTGTCCTTATACCTGACCAGCAACAGGTTTCCACTGGTAAGTGCACGGGTCTCACCCCTGGGGATAGGTACCTGGAGGGGGTGGGCAGGGAGGCCGCGCTGATTTTTCCGCACGGTCCCACAAGCGAACGTGGATCTGGCGGCAAGGGACCTGAACAAGGGAATGCTGGTATAAAAGTTATCCACGTACAAGTGGTAACCCTTATCCAGCAGTGGGTACATAAGGTCCCACACGAGTTTCCCGCTAACACCCAGAGTGGGGGGACATTCTGGGGGTTGAATACGGGAATCTCGCCCCTCGTACACACGAAATTTGTAAGTGTACCCTGAGGCACTCTCACAAATTTTGTATAGCTTCACGCCATACCTCGCCCGCTTTGTGGGAATGTATTGGCGGAAACTGAGTCTCCCCTTGAACGCAACGAGAGACTCATCAACCGCGACCTCCCTTCAAGGTACGTAGGCCTGTTCAAATTTGGCCCCAAAGTGATCGATGACCGGCCGTATCTTATACACCCGGTCATAGGCAGGATCACCTCGGGGTGGACATGCTGCATTATCGGAATAATGCAGACATTTCCGGATGGCCTCAAACCGGGGACGTGTCATGGCCATACTGGGTGGCGAAGGGTGCAGGAGGGTGATGGATGCCGATTAGGGGGACACAGGAGCTGGTGCTGGACGATGCTGCACGGTCAGGGTGCTGGACAGGAAGAGGAGGGGAGAGAGGAGCACAGGAAGTTTGAATCTCGCGCCTCTCTCCCCTGCACCAATCAGCACCCTGGACAGCAGTGTTCAGCACCAGGGCCAGCACCGCCTCTGCAAATCCTCGCACTGTGATTGGTGGTGTGTAATCACGCCACCGATCGCAGTGTTTTTCCGGTTCATCGGGTCACAGGATACCCGAATGGACCGGAAACGCAGAAAACCGCAGGTCTGAATGGACCTGCGGTTTTCTGCGATCGTCTATACGGGGGGGTCAAATGACCCCCCCCCCTGCGTTGTTACGGGATGCCGGCTGAATGATTTAAGCCGGAATCCCGTTCTGATTAACCCCCGCGGCGCCGGAATTGCGAATTAAAGCCATGACGTACCGGTACGTCATGGGTCCTTAAGGATTCGGGATCCATGCCGTACCGGTACGTCATGGGTCCTTAAGTATTCGGGATCCATGCCGTACCGGTACGTCATGGGTCCCTAAGGGGTTAAAGGCTATAATACCATTTCCAAACAGCTTGATGTTCCTGTTACTACAGTTGCACATATTAAAAAAATTTAAGGTCTACGGGACTGTAGCCAACCTCCCTGGATGTGGCCACAAGAGGAAAATTGATGACAAATTAAAGAGATGGATAATACAAATGGTAAACAAAGAGCCCAGCTTCCAGGAGATTGGAGGTGAACTCCAAGGTCAAGGTGCATCAGTGTCCTATCGCACCATCCGTCGCAGTTGTAGCTGAAGTGGATTTAATGAAGACGACTGAGGAGGAAACCACTGTTTAAAGCAAATCATAAAAAGCTGGGATTTGCCAAAATGCATATTGACAAGCCTCAAAGTTTCTGGGAGAATGTCCTTTGAACAAATTACGCAAAACTGTAGCTTTTTGGCAAGTCACATCAGATCTATGTTCACAGATGTAAAAAAATAAGCATAGAAAGGAAAGAAGATTGTACCTACTGTGGAACATGGAGGAGGCTCGGGGATGTTTTACGTCTGCTTTCTGCATCTGGCACACAGTGTCTTGAATCTGTGCAGGGTACAATGAAATCTCAAGACTACCAGGCATCTTGGAGCAAAATGTACTGCCCAGTGTCAGAAAGCCTGGTCTCGGCCGCAGGTCATGGGTCCTCCAACAGAATAATGACCCAAAACACAGCTAAAAACATCCAAGAACGGCTGAGAACAAAGCGCTAGACTATTGTAAGTGGCCTCTATGAGCCCGGATCTAAATCCTATTGAAGTTCTGTGGACGGAGCTGAGATATGCCGTCTGGAGAAGACATCTGGATCAGTCTGCTCTCGAGGAGTGGCCATAATACCTGTGGACGGTGGCAGAAGTCTCATTGACAGTTGGGATTCCCTCAACAGGTTCTGCAACGTAATATTATAAGGCAAGAGTTCCATCATTGGTGTCCAGGCCGCTGTCATTAGTGCTTTATAAGTGTTCAAATTCAGAAGCGACGTCTGGTTTCCATTCGCTGATTTTCAGGAAATTTTATTTATTTGTTAATTTAACCACCTCCGGACCGCCTAACGCAGATTCGCGTTCCGGAGGTGGCAGCTCTGCTATGCGTCATCTCGCGAGAGCCGTGATTTCCTGTGAACGCGCGCACACAGGCGCGCGCGTTCACAGGAACGGAAGGTAAGCGAGTGGATCTCCAGCCTGCCAGCGGCGATCGTTCGCTGGCAGGCTGGAGATGTGATTTTTTTAACCCCTAACAGGTATATTAGATGCTGTTTTAATATACCTGCTACCTGGTCCTCTGGTGGTCCCTTTTGTTTGGATCGACCACCAGAGGACACAGGCAGCTCAGTAAAGTAGCACCAACCACCACTACACTACACCCCCCCCCCCCCCCCCGGTCACTTATTAACCCCTTATGAACCCTTGATCACCCCATATAGACTCCCTGATCACCCCCCTTTCATTGATCCACCCCCCTGTAAGGCTCCATTCAGACGTCTGTATGATTTTTACGGATCCACGGATACATGGATTGGATCCGCAAAACACGTACGGACGTCTGAATGGAGCCTTACAGGGGGGTGATAGATGACAGGGGGTGATCACCCATATAGACTTCCTGATCACCCCCCTGTCATTGATCACCCCCCTGTGATTGATCACCCCCCTGTAAGGCTCCATTCAGACGTCTGTATGATTTTAACGGATCCACGGATACATGGATCGGATCCACAAAACACATACGGACGTCTGAATGGAGCCTTACAGGGGGGTGATCAATGACAGGGGGGTGATCACTCCATATACACTCCCTGAATGGTCTTACCTTCTTACTGTTCTCCTTCGTTTGACATGTGCTGGCGGCCATCTTGGTTTCTGGGTTTCTTGTAGCCTCCCACCCTGCGGCTTCTCCTTCCCACTGGGAGGAGCTGGATGCCTAGCTCATATATATAGAAGGTCTGTGGCTTCAGTTCCTTGCTTGGTCCTCCTGTGTTCACATGCTTCTAAGACTGCTGCTGCTTCTGGTTCCTGATCCTGGCCTCGTCTGACTACCCCATTGGTTCCTGATCCTGGCTTCGTCTGACTACCCTGCTGGTTCCTGATCCAGGCTTCGTCTGACTACCCTCCTGGTTCCTGACCTCTGTCTACGCAAGACCCTGCTTCGGTTTAGCCATCCGTTTGGACTTTTGCTACAGCTTGATTTTCAATAAAGCCTTCTTATTTCCACTTATCTCTTGTTGTACGTCTGGTTCATGGTTCCATGACTCCCTGTCCCTGATCACCCCCCTGTCATTGATCACCCCCTGTAAGGCTCCATTCAGACATTTTTTTGGGGCCCAAGTTAGCGGAAATTTATTTATTTATTTTTTTGTTTTTGTTTTTTCTTACTAAGTCTCATATTCCACTAACTTGTGTCAAAAAATTAAATCTCACATGAACTCACCATACCCCTCACGGAATCCAAATGCGTAAAATTTTTTAGACATTTATATTCCAGACTTCTTCTCACGCTTTAGGGCCCCTAAAATGCCAGGGCAGTATAAATACCCCACATGTGACCCCATTTCGGAAAGAAGACACCCCAAGGTATTCTGTGAGGGGCATATTGAGTCCATGAAAGATTGACATTTTTGTCCCAAGTTAGCGGAAAGGGAGACTTTGTGAGAAAATACCCAAAAAATCAATTTCCGCTAACTTGTGCCAAAAAATAAATAAATTCTAGTAACTCGCCATGCCCCTCACGGAATACCTTGGGGTGTCTTCTTTCCAAAATGGGGTCACATGTGGGGTATTTATACTGCCCTGGCATTTTAGGGGCCCGAAAGCGTGAGAAGAAGTCTGGGATCCAAATGTCTAAAAATGCCCTCCTAAAAGGAATTTGGGCCGCTTTGCGCATCTAGGCTGCAAAAAAGTGTCACACATGTGATATCGCCGTACTCAGGAGAAGTTGGGGAATGTGTTTTGGGGTGTCATTTTACATATACCCATGCTGGGTGAGATAAATATCTTGGTCAAATGCCAACTTTGTATAAAAAAAATGGGAAAAGTTGTCTTTTGCCAAGATATTTCTCTCACCCAGCATGGGTATATGTAAAATGACACCCAAAAAATACATTCCCCAACTTCTCCTGAGTACGGCGATACCACATGTGTGAGACTTTTTTGCCGCCTAGGTGGGCAAAGGGGCACACATTCCAAAGAGCACCTTTAGGATTTCACAGGTCATTTTTTACACATTTTGATTTCAAACTACTTTGCACATATTAGGGCCCCTAGAATGCCAGGGCAGTATAACTACCCCACAAGTGACCCAATTTTGGAAAGAAGACACCCCAAGGTATTCCGTGAGGGGCATGGCGAGTTCCTAGAATTTTTTATTTTTTTGTCACAAGTTAGCGGAAAATGATGATTTTATTTTTTTATTCTTTTTTTCTAACAAAGTCTCATATTCCACTAACTTGTGACAAAAAATTAAAAATTCCAGGAACTCGCCATGCCCCTCACGGAATACCTTGGGGTGTCTTCTTTCCAAAAGGGGGTCACTTGTGGGGTAGTTATACTGCCCTGGCAATTTAGGGGCCCAAATGTGTGCGAAGTACTTTGAAATCAAAATCTGTAAAAAATGGACGGTGAAATACTAAAGGTGCTCTTTGGAATGTGTGCCCCTTTGCCCACCTAGGCTGCAGAAAAGTGTCACACATCTGGTATCGCCGTACTCAGGAGAAGTTGGGCAATGTGTTTTGGGGTGTCATTTTACATATACCCATGCTGGGTGAGATAAATATCTTGGTCAAATGCCAACTTTGTATAAAAAATTTTGAAAAGTTGTCTTTTGCCAAGATATTTCTCTCACCCAGCATGGGTATATGTAAAATGACACCCCAAAACACATTCCCCAACTTCTCCTGAGTACGGCGATACCAGATGTGTGACACTTTTTTGCAGCCAAGTTGGGCAAAGGGGCACATATTCCAAAGAGCACCTTTAGGATTTCACCGGTCATTTTTTACAGATTTTGATTTCAAACTACTTCTCACACATCTGGGCCCCTAAAATGCCAGGGCAGTATAACTACCCCACAAGTGACCCCATTTTGGAAAGAAGACACCCCAAGGTATTTCGTGATGGGCATAGTGAGTTCATGGAAGTTTTTATTTTTTCTCACAAGTTAGTGGAATATGAGACTTTGTAAGAAAAAAAAAATAAAAAAAAAATAATAATTTTCCGCTAACTTGTGACAAAAAATAAAAAGTTCTATGAACTCACTATGCCCATCAGTGAATACCTCAGGGTGTCTACTTTCCGAAATGGGGTCATTTGTGGGGTTTTTCTACTGTCTGGGCATTGTAGAACCTCAGGAAACATGACAGGTGCTCAGAAAGTCAGAGCTGCTTCAAAAAGCGGAAATTCACATTTTTGTACCATAGTTTGTAAACGCTATAACTTTTATCCAAACCATTTTTTTTGACCCAAACATTTTTTTTTATCAAAGACATGTAGAACAATAAATTTTGCGAAAAATGTATATATGGATGTCTTTTTTTTGCAAAATTTTACAACTGAAAGTGAAAAATGTCATTTTTTTGGAAAAAAATCGTTAAATTTCGAATAATAACAAAAAATGTAAAAATGTCAGCAGCAATGAAATACGACCAAATGAAAGCTCTATTAGTGAGAAGAAAAGGAGGTAAAATTCATTTGGGTGGTAAGTTGTATGACCGAGCGATAAACGGTGAAAGGAGTGTAGTGCCGAAGTGTAAAAAGTGGCCTGGTCATTAAGGGGGTTTCAGCTAGGGGGGCTGAAGTGGTTAATCAGTTTCTGGTTATTTCAGTCACCATTGTGAGGGTTTATTTCTTTAACGGAAGGTACCATCAATTTCATCCACATGTGTAAGATACATAGAATGCATTAATATATATCTACATGCTTACAGGTTGTCAAGACCTCCTTCTGCTCCCTCATCGCCCTCCCTCATCAGGTACACAACCAGCATGGCGCGAGGCCCAGTCTACACCTGACTGGTGGCTACTAATCGGACTATTACAGGGCTGATTGCTTTGTTCTGTATGGCTTTTAATTGTAGTAAATACGTAGATTTCTAACATAATGGGTTAGGTCTACTAGACACGAAAGCTTTTGGGAGGTAACATACACAATATCTTCTGAATTATCCGGGCAATACAATTGCTGAATTCCTGATCTGGCGTCGTCTGATCTCTCAGGAAGTTACTGTGATATTTGGGTTGTCCAAAGAGCCTGTTTACGTATTCAGTTGTTCCCCCATTCTCTCCTGGCCCCTCAGGGTTGTCACCCGGCTTTCCTACAGGCACAGGATGAACTTGTCTCATGGATTTATACTTATTGGGGATTCTCTGATCTTCGTGGAGAAGGCTATGTAGTAGTGACTCCGAGACCAGGAGATGAAGCAGCAGAATTTATTGTCCATTGTCTTCTTCTCCCCACAGGACATCTAAAGCCTCCACTGAAAACCAAAGGCATTCAGTGCCTGACGGAGAATCCGCGGGTGGGAGGTGAAGTCACACTCACATGTTATGTTGATGGATGTGACGCAGATCATTCGGAGTTCTCCTGGAGGAAAGGAATGTTTCCTATCGACAGTGGCATAGAGAACTGGACTCTAGAGGACGGATCTGGCAGCTTTTCCACAGTCACCTTCACAGCCCAAGAGACAGACCGAGACTGCACAATGATCTGTGAGGTGAATTATAATTTCCAGATACAAGAGGAACATTTCACACTGAAGCTTCAATAAGGATCTACAGGAATCAATGGGAGCGAGACTCATCAATGTCTACAGTCATGGGGTAAAAGGAGCGAGACTCATCAATGTCCATCAATGTCTACAGTCTTGGGGTAAAAGGAGCGAGCATAGACTCCTCGATGTCTACAGTCCTGGGGTAAATAGGAGCGAGCACAGACTCATTGATGTCTACAGTCCTGGGGTAATAAGAGCGAGCACAGACTCATTGATGTCTACAGTCCTGGGATAATAAGAGCGAGCACAGACTCATTGATGTCTACAGTCCTGGGGTAATAAGAGCGAGCACAGACTCATCAATGTCTACAGTCCTGGGATAATAAGAGCGAGCATAGACTCATTGATGTCTACAGTCCTGGGGTAATAAGAGCGAGCACAGACTCATCAATGTCTACAGTCATGGGGTAAATCAGAGCGAGCACAGACTCATTGATGTCTACATTACTGGGGTAATAGGAGCGAGCACAGACTCATTGATGTCTACAGTCCTGGGGTAATAGGAGCGAGCACAGACTCATTGACGGCTACAGCCCTGGGGTAATAAGAGCGAGCATAGTCTCATTGATGTCTACAGTCCTGGGGTAATAGGAGCGAGCACAGACTCATTGATGTCTACATCCTGTGGTAATAGGAACGAGCACAGACTCATTGATGTCTACAGTCCTGGGGTAATAAGAGCGAGCACAGACTCATTGATGTCTACAGTCCTGTGGTAATAGGAACGAGCACAGACTCATTGATGTCTACAGTCCTGGGGTAATAGGAGCGAGCACAGACTCATTGATGTCTACAGTCCTGGGGTAATAGGAACGAGCACAGACTCATTGATGTCTACAGTCCTGTGGTAATAGGAGCGAGCACAGACTCATTGATGACTACAGTCTTGAGGTAAATATGAGCGAGCGCAGACTCATTGATGTCTACATTACTGGGGTAATAGGAGCGAGCACAGACTCATTGATGTCTACATCCTGTGGTAATAGGAACGAGCACAGACTCATTGATGTCTACAGTCCTGGGGTAATAGGAGCGAGCACAGACTCATTGATGTCTACAGTCCTGTGGTAATAGGAACGAGCACAGACTCATTGATGTCTACAGTCCTGTGGTAATAGGAACGAGCACAGACTCATTGATGTCTACAGTCCTGGGGTAATAGGAGCGAGCACAGACTCATTGATGTCTACAGTCCTGGGGTAATAGGAGCGAGCACAGACTCATTGATGTCTACAGTCCTGGGGTAATAGGAGCGAGCACAGACTCATTGATGTCTACAGTCCTGGGGTAATAGGAACGAGCACAGACTCATTGATGTCTACATTACTGGGGTAATAGGAGCGAGCACAGACTCATTGATGTCTACAGTCCTGGGGTAATAGGAGCGAGCACAGACTCATTGATGTCTACATTACTGGGGTAATAGGAGCGAGCACAGACTCATTGATGTCTACAGTCCTGGGGTAATAGGAGCGAGCACAGACTCATTGATGTCTACAGTCCTGGGGTAATAGGAGCGAGCACAGACTCATTGATGTCTACATTACTGGGGTAATAGGAGCGAGCACAGACTCATTGATGTCTACAGTCCTGGGGTAATAGGAGCGAGCACAGACTCATTGATGTCTACAGTCCTGTGGTAATAGGAACGAGCACAGACTCATTGATGTCTACAGTCCTGGGGTAATAGGAGCGAGCACAGACTCATTGATGCCTACAGTCCTGTGGTAATAGGAACGAGCACAGACTCACTGATGGCTACAGTCCTGGGGTAATAGGAGCGAGCACAGACTCATTGATGTCTACAGTCCTGGGGTAATAGGAGCGAGCACAGACTCATTGATGTCTACAGTCCTGTGGTAATAGGAACGAGCACAGACTCATTGATGTCTACAGTCCTGGGGTAATAGGAGCGAGCACAGACTCATTGATGTCTACAGTCCTGTGGTAATAGGAACGAGCACAGACTCATTGATGTCTACAGTCCTGGGGTAATAAGAGCGAGCACAGACTCATTGATGTCTACAGTCCTGGGGTAATAAGAGCGAGCATAGACTCATTGATGTCTACAGTCCTGGGGTAATAGGAGCGAGCACAGACTCATTGATGTCTACAGTCCTGGGGTAATAGGCGCAAGCACAGACTCATTGATGTCTACAGTCCTGTGGTAATAGGAGCGAGCACAGACTCATTGATGACTACAGTCTTGAGGTAAATAGGAGCGAGCACAGACTCATTGATGCTCAGCATGCATGTTGGTACTTGCATCCCTGGATCCGATGAAAGCTGTAATGGCACCGGACGGGGTTAAAAGCAGATCGTGCTTGGCGTGCATGCTGTACCTGCGCTCCCTGGACTTTATGTGGCTGTCATGGCCCGTAAAAGGTAGGAACTAGTGTTGGGGACCACTCATGAAGGCGACCTTGACGTGGTGAGTGGCTTATTACGCTTTGGCCAAAATGTACACCAATGCCTTATTCAACATCCAGCATAAAGGCAGGGCAGAGTGCTGGTTGCAGTGTGCGATTTGCATTTTGTATTTTTACGTTTCAGACTCATTGATGTCTACATTACTGGGGTAATAGGAGCGAGCACAGACTCATTGATGTCTACAGTCCTGGGGTAATAGGAGCGAGCACAGACTCATTGATGTCTACAGTGCTGAGTGCAGTACCCCAGTTATGGGAACTACAAATTAACACCTTGTCATTGTTTCCTATGGTTAGCTTTCCATGTTCCGTTCCTATTTAAGAAATGTCCTTACTGAGTATTGCATTTCTGCAAATGTTAACCTATATTGCATTTGATGCTATGTACCTGGTTTCCAGCAGGTGGTGTAGATCTGGCAGAGTCCTAGAGACAAGAATGGAACTAACCATTCCATTCTTTTTCCCCCTTTGGGCAGAAGTGGGCTTTCCTGCTTCCCACCAAGGGAGGCTTTTTATGGAAGCTGCGGTTAGTTGAAGTTGGAGTCCTAAGGGACAAGACATGGCACAGCAAGCGGAGTGTTTCCCCCTCTCCTGCTGCAGGAGCCCAGAAAGCAGCTCCTAGAGCACCATGCCCCTTGTTTTCGACTGAACTAGAGATTTTATTTACATGAGAGGGAAAATGGGCAAGAGGCAACCTACTCAATGAGCAAAGAACAGACTTAGGATACCAAGAGAAGCATTTGGACCAATTGCCACCACATTTCCACATTGCCACCACAGGTAATTGCAGACATAGTCAATGCTAACAATGTTTAAATTTTTCCTCTTAGTCCTACTTTCTCGTGCTTTTTTCCATTGGGGGACACAGACCATGGGTATAGCTTAGAGGTATTAGTAGGAGGGACACTATGCAAATGAAAGAGCTCCTCCTCCTCGGGCTATACCCCCAGACTCCACCAGGAGGAACTCAGTCTTTGCTTAGTGTCTGGTGAAGGAGGTTGACACTCTCTGATTCTACTCCTTTTTGTTATTTTTATTCTAGATGGGGACACAGGTCGGCATGGCGCCTTCCTGGTCCCCCGTGGAGTGCCCGCCGCCGTCTTTGGGACGTTGCCTGGCTGCCTCCATTTCCCCCCAAGAAGATAAGTGGATCCGGGCTCGAACTGTTAGCTCCGGCATCCCACCAGCTGCTGGGACGCCTGCTGCCTACCCTCCTCCAGAGCACTGTTCTCCTGGATTGGAGTCAGAAGTCTGAAGAGGCGCATCCCTGCTGGTCTGGACATCGAGGGAGCATGCTGAGCAGATAAGTGTTGCACAATCCCTCCCCCTCCCTCTGTGTCTATTTGTCTGTGGCTGCCTGGGTGAGCTTGAAGAAGGATCCTGATGGGGCACTTTCTTCATTTTGGCACTGGAGTACTGGCATCTCTTCCCCTTAAACTGTGGGCTTCAGCGCTTCTCTCGTCGGGCCTTGGCTGCTGCGCTCCCTCAGCGCCCGCCGGCAGGCCGCTCCTCCACGTGGTGCGCTTATTTTCGCGCATATTTTCGCGCTCGCGCATATTTTCGCGCGCGCGCATATTTTCGCGCGCGCCATATTTTCGCGCGCGCATATTTTCGCGCGCGCGCTTATTTTTCGTGCGCGCGCTTATTTTTGCGCGCGCGCTTATTTTTCGTGCGCGCGCTTATTTTCGCGCGCTTTTTTCGCGCCATAATGACGCGTTAGGGGAGGCGGAGCCTCGGCATGCCGCTCTGACTCTCCTTACACCGGAGACTCTGTTTGCTCATGGCCGTGCAGCTCCTCATCACTCTACTCCGTTTTGTGCCAGGCAAGCTGGTAGCTCAGTGGTACTGCTGCTGTTGCCCCATGTCCAGGCTTTCTGAGTTCAAAGCCCCTTTCAGCCTTCAAAAATTGTTTATATTATTCTAGATGGGGACACAGGTCGGCATGGCGCCTTCCTGGTCCCCCGTGGAATGCCCGCTGCCGTCCTTGGACGCTGCCTGGCTGCCTCCATTGCCCCCCAAAGAAGACAAGTGGATCCGGGCTCGACCTGCAGCTCCGGTATCCCACCAGCTACTGGGTCTCCTGCTGCCACCCTCCACCAGAACACTGCACTCCTGGACAAGGAGTCAGAAGCCTGATGAGGTGCATCCCTGCTGGTCCTGGAGTCGAGGGAGAAGTTCTGCAGGAGCAGATAAGTATTGCCTGCATCCCTGCCTTACCCCCCTCCTCCACCCCTCCTCCACGTCCCTGGGGGCCTGCGGTCCCCGCTTGGGCATCTGCCATGTCCAGCGCGGCCGCTAAATTGGTCTTAGTCACCAAGGCAACCATGTCCTTTAATCCTGTGGCGCTAACGACTCCATCTCTCTCAGTGGTCCCCACAGTGGGTGACTGACTACGAAGAGGCAGCGTGAGCGGCAGCATCCCACCTCGGATGTCTCGGTCTCTCCACCCCCCTCACCTCGCCGGTGGCGCTTGCGGACTGCTCTTCCCCCTCCCTAGGGAGAGTACTCCGAAGGAGAATTATCCGGCTCGGACGAGCCACGTCCTTTTTGGACTATAGGGCATTTTCAAATCCTGTGACGCCAACCACCTCTCTAAGTGGTTTTCCACAGAAGACGCCCGAATACTAACAGGGAGCGTGAGCAGCAGCATCCCTCCTCGGATGGCGATGGCTCTGGCTCTCCCCCCCCCCCCCCCCCCTCGTCTAGAGGCGCGTTCGGGCGACTCTCCCCTCCCTTAGGGAGCGCAAGTCTGAAGGAGAATTTCCGGCTCTGATTAGGTCATGGAGCGGGACCCCTCGCCTAAGCTCTCCACCAGGGTGGCTGACTTAGTGGTGACTGTCCGAGACACCTTTATTCTCCAAGGGGATTCTCCTCCTTCCACTGGTCAGGAGTTCCCCCTTTTTCCGTCCAGGCAGTCGGAGACTACCATGTTCCCGGTCCTATGAGGGATTTTTCCGCGGTCATGTCCAGGGCCTGGGGTGGTCTTAATAAGGTTCTCGACCACCCAGCGCATGAATATACTTTCCTTTCCCTGCTGACGGCGAGGAGAGGTGTCTCCTCCCCCTAAGGTGGATCCTCCGGTGGCCGGATTAGCCAATTATGTGGCCCTTCCTGTCTTAGTCAGTTCCTCTTTCCAGGATGCTGTAGACAGACGCATAGACTCTCTTCCAGGTCCTTTTTTCGCTGGCAGCGCGTCCCTGTGACCTACCTTTCACTCAGCAGGGGTAGCCAGTGCTCTCTCGGTGTGGTTACAACACCACCACCAGGAACTGGCAGGTACGAGATGCGGCTACTAACACACTGGAGTTGGTTCTCCAGATGTCTCAGGCTTCTAACATTCTTTGCGAAGCTTCTAGGGACATTGTTTCCCTCTTTGCCCGCAGGTTGGCCATCTCTGTCACTCAGCGCGAAGAGATCTGATTGAAGGTGTGGGACTGCTGACGCCTCCACCAAGCGTTCCCTTGCTAATCTCCCCTTTGGGGTTTCCAGGCCTTATGGGGATCAGCTGGACGAGTTCAGTCTCTGCATGCCTTTTGCCGTTTCTCATCTGGTAGGCCGTCGCCTGCTTCCTCCGCTGGGGGTCTCAGGTCGCCCGCAAAGAGGCCTTCCTTTGCACCAGCCTTCCCGGCACTAGAGGGCCCAGTCAGCCCGCCCTGCTGCTCCTAGGCCTATCACATGTCCCGATTGCGGAATCCCACCATCGATTCCTGCGCTTCGCCATTATGGGTCGACACTGTCAGTTTGTCGCCCTTCCTTCGGGTTGGCGACCACCCCGCGGGTCCTTGCCACGGTCCTGGACCGCTCATGGCGCTTCTTCGTACCAGGGGCATTCCTTTGCTGCCCTATCGGGACGATATCCGGATAGAGGCCCCCCTCTCTACCGCAGACCACGGACAGCGTCCGGATCACTGTTCAGACCCTGGAGCGGTTCGGCTGGCTGGTAACTTTCCCAAACTCCTGCCTCTTCCCGTCCCAGAGGCTCTCCTTCCGGAGGGTGATTTTGGACACCTCGGCTGCCTAAGTATTCTACCAGCCTTCAAGTCCTCCCAGGTCCAGGGGGCAGTGTCGCATCTGCTGCGCTCCCCGTGCCTCTCCATTCGGGAATACTTGCAGGTCCTGGGTCTTATGGTAGCCTCTTTCGAGGCCTTCCATATGCCCAGTTTCACACTCGCCTGGCGCAACAGGAGATCCTTTACCTTTCAGCGGGTTCGGGCAGCTCTCCCTTGGTGGCTGTTCCCAAAGAACCTGAGGTCGGGGAGTTCCTTTCTCGCATTCTCCTGGACGATCGCCGCCACCGATGCCAGCATCCTGGGTTGGGGGGGCGTTTTCCAGTCTCGCACGGTTCAAGGAATTTGGCCGGCGGCAGAGTCTCGCCTTCCAATCAACTTTCTGGAATTGAGGGCGATTTTTTCCGCTCCCTCTCTCCTATTGGACCTCTCTCCTTGCGGGCCTCCCAGTGCGGGTTCAAACGGGCAATGCCGCGGCCGTGGCCTATATCGACCATCAGGACGGGACCCGCAGCCGGATGGTGACGCAGGAGGTGAAGTGAATTCTGACGTGGGCGGAGACTCACGTTCCGGTGTTGTCAGCAGTTTGCATTCCAGGAATGGACAACTGGACAGCGGACTTTCTAAGCCACAACACGGTGGATCCAAGCGAGTGGTCTCTGCATCCAGAAGGGTTCGATGAAATCTGCGACAGATGGGACCGTCCGGATGTGGACTTAATGGCGTCCGGGTTCAACAACAAGATCCCAGTGGTCCTGGCTCGCGCCCGTGATCCGGAGGCGTACGGATGGATGCGCAGGTGTCTCCGTGGCAGGACTTCAGCCTCCTCTGTTTTCCTCTCCTACCAAAGGGTCTACGCCAGTTCGAGGCGGAAGGGACTCCGACCGTTCTCATCACCCCAGAGTGGCCTCGCCGCGCGTGGTTTTTTCGGACGTGGCTCGGTTGCTGGCGGACGCCCCATGGCCTCTTCCCGACGGACAGGACCTACTGTCTCAGGGCCCGTTCTGCCACCGGAATTTGCGGTCTCTTCGTTTACCGGCGTGACTGTTGAAACCGCCATCCTGATAAAGATGGGGTTCTCGGATTCAGTGGTTAGGACCATGATCAGTCCGGGGAAGTCTTCTTCCTCCCGGATTTACTATCGTACCTGGATGGCCTTCCTATCCTTTTTTGAGGGTTCGGGGTTCCCTCCCCTTCGGTTTTCCATCTTGATGGTACTGTCTTTTCTTCAGTCTGGGCTTGTGCAGGGACTGTCGCTTAGTTCCCTGTAAGGTCAGGTTTCGGCGCGGGCCGTCAGAGGTCCCTTGCTCTTAAGGGTCCGGTGGTGACCTTTCTTCGGGGGTGGCGCATTCGGTTCCCCGTATGTTCCCCCTTTGTCTCCTTGGGATCTCAATTTGGTTCTGCGCGCTCTGCAGTCGGCTCCCTTCGAGCCTTTGAGGAGGGTCTCTCTGACTGTTCTCATCTGGACTTCCCTTGTGACCATAGCTTCTGATACAGCTACATAGCGTAGGTGATTAAAGTTCTGGGCTATTATGCAGTGGCTGTGAGTTCACGTCCCATCACGAGCTTTTAAGTCAGACTGGTGTCGGAAGCTGGCCGCTCTTTCCTGTCAGGAGACTTATGGTTTTCCACCAGGATTAAGTTGTGCTCCGTCCAGTCCCCTTCTTTTTGCCCAGGGTGGTCTCTCCCTTCCGCCTTGATGAGGATCTTGTCCTGCCTTCCTTTTGTCCTTCTCCGGCTATCCCCAAGGAATGCACTCTGCATTCCCTGGATGTTGTACGGGTCCTGGAGGTGTGTCTCGCGGCTACTGCTTCCGTCCGCCGTTCTTGGCGCTCTGGATCTGCTTGGCTATTTCCGCGGCTTGTCACGCTTGTGGTGGAGTTCCCCCGGCTAGAATTGCCGTCTCACTCCATTGGGGCGGAGGGGGCTTCCTGGGCAAGACGCAGTCGTGCCTCTGCGTCTCAGCTGTGTACGGCGGCCACCTGGTCGTCCTTGCATACCTTTGCAAATTTTTGTCAGTTGCATTCACTGGCTTCGGCTGATGCGGCTTTGGCCGCAGGGTTTTGCAGGCTGTGGTTCCTGTTTGACCGTTGGGGCGTTCCTCCTGGCGGTGCTGATATTTTTTCCCACCCCATGGACTGCTTTTGGACGTCCCATGGTCTGTGTCCCCCAATGGAAAAAAGCACGAGAAAAGGAGATTTTTGTGAAACTCACCTGTAAAATCTTTTTCTCGTCTTTTCCATTGGGGGACACAGCTCCCACCCATTATTCCTGTTGCAGGAGGGGTCTTTAGTTCAGTTTTTCTGTTTCTGGTTGGACCTTATGGCTTGGTCCGATGGTTTCCATGATTTTTTCTTGCTCCTTCTCCTACTGCTTGTGCAACGCCTGAGTTCCTCCTGGTGGAGTCTGGGGGTATAGCCCGAGGAGGAGGAGCTCTTTCATTTGCATAGTGTCCCTCCTACTAATACCTCTAAGCTATACCCATGGTCTGTGTCCCCCAATGGAAAAGACGAGAAAAAGATTTTACAGGTGAGTTTCACAAAAATCTCCTTTTTTCATCGTTCTCCTCCTACTTGTCCATAACCTCCTGAAATACCCCCACATCCATTCACCCAGCAAGGAACTATTCATCTCTTCGTCCATCTTACCTTCTCATCTGATAGCTTGCACAAACCTGTTTGCCAACATAAAACACTTCCTTCCCAAACACACACAGACACCTCATGCCCTCTCCTATTCTCATCTATTAACACTTTCTCTGCTTCTCCTTACTGCTGGTGATATCTCTCCAAATCCAGGACCCCCTCAGCAAATCCCCATTATCACCTCCATGTCCCACTACAAATCTCCGTCTACAAATTTCTACAACCCCTTAAACCTAATTACCATTCCTCTGACCCCTGCCCCTTTGGCTCCTCTTGCAGGAGCATTATGGAACGCGCGCTCCGTCTGTAACAAACTGTCATACATCCATGAACTGTTCATCTCTCAAAACCTTTCCTTTCTGGGTCTCACAGAGACATGGCTGACACCCTCAGACACCACCTCCCCTGCTGCACTCTCTTATAGTGGATTTCAATTCACTCACACCCCCCGCCCTGGCTGCAAACATGGTGGAGGAGTTGGTCTTCTCCTATCAGACACCTGCTCCTACAGCCCAACTCCACTGCCACCCTCCATTACGCTCACCTCATTTGAAGTACACTCTGTTCGCATCTACTCTCCCTCCAACCTTCAAGTAGCAGTCATTTACCGCCCCCCAGGCCCAGCCACCATATTTCTTGACCACTTTAACACCTGGCTACTACACTTTCTTTCTGCCGACATCCCCACTATCATCATGGGTGACTTCAACATCCCTATTGACACCTGCCACTCGGCCGCCTCTAAACTCCTGTCGCTCTCTTCCTCCTTCGGCTTATCACAGTGGTCTTCAGCTCCCACCCACAGAGATGGTCACACTCTGGATCTGATCTTTACCCGCCTCTTGCTCCCTATCTAACCTTTCTAACTTGCCTCTCCCCCGTATCCGACCACAATCTACTCACCTTCTCTTCATTGGTCTCTTCTGCAGCTCCCCCAGTCCACACACTAGCACACCCCCGCAGGAACCTCAAAAAGCTTGACTTTCGCTTGCTTTCTGACTCTCTTCTCCCACTCTCTACCATCTGTTGCCTCCAAGACCCAGAAGCTGCTACCACCCTATATAACACCACATTAAGTACAGCTCTGGACACTGTTGCCCCCCTCACACACAACAAAATCCGGAAAATCAACAGACAACCCTGGCACACCAACCTGACCAAGAAACTCAGACAAGCTTCCAGGGCTGCTGAGCGGCGATGGAAGAAATCCCATTCTAAAGATCACTTCACCGCATACAAGCAATCCCTCATATTCAAATCCTCACTCGCTGATGCAAAACAGGCGACTTCTCATCTCTCATATCTTCCCTGTCACACAGCCCTAAACAACTTTTTAGCACTTTTAACTCCCTTCTCTGCGCCCCCACCCTCTCCTCTCTTCTTAGCTGAGGACTTTGCCAAATATTTCAAACAAAAGATAGTCCACATCAGAGAAAGCTTTACTAGCACAGTCCCCACAGACCCTCTACACAACTGCTCAGTTCCTCTTCTCCCAAAACCCACTTCTCCTACCATTACAGAAGGAAAACTCTCCACTCTACTCTCCAAATCTCATCTGACCACCTGTGCACTTGACCCAATCCCATCCCACCTCATGCCTAACCTCACCTACAGTGTTTATCCCAGCCCTAACTCATCTCTTCAACCTATCGCTAAACTCTGGTGTCTTCCCCTCTGCTTTTAAACATGCTACCATTACACCCATCCTCAAAAAGCCTTCACTTGACCCATCTTCCTCGTCCAGTTATCGCCCCATATCACTTCTTCCGTATGCCTCAAAGCTACTTGAACAACATGTCCATTCAGAACTGTCCTCCCACCTCTCCTCCCGCTCCCTCTTTGACCGCCTACATTCTGGCTTCCGACCCCACCACTCGACCGAGACTGCCCTTACCAAAGTCACCAATGACCTACTGACAGCCAAAACCAAGAATCAATACTCTGTCCTCCTTCTCCTTGACCTGTCCTCTGCCTTCCCCATTACTCTGTCCTCCTTCTCCTTGACCTGTCCTCTGCCTTCCCCATTACTCTGTCCTCCTTCTCCTTGACCTGTCCTCTGCCTTCCCCATTACTCTGTCCTCCTTCTCCTTGACCTGTCCTCTGCCTTCTCCATTACTCTGTCCTCCTTCACCTTGACCTGTCCTCCTCCTTCTCCATTACTCTGTCCTCCTTCTCCTTGACCTGTCCTCTGCCTTCGACACTGTTGACCACTCCCTTCTGTTGCAAACTCTCTCATC